>NW_027533256.1:2847014-2861819 GCF_008692635.1 Crocuta crocuta
CCTGGCGGCCCCGCCCCGCCTGGAGGCCCCGCCCCGCCCATGGGCCAGGTGTGTGGTGGAGGGCCACATGGCAGGCAGGCAGTCTGACACTCGGGACAGTTGCCCGCCCAGCTGTCAGTGTTGCTCTCTCCCTCCCCCAGGCTGTGCTTGCTACTACTGGCGCCTTGGCCAGAAGGTCGTCCTGCATTTTTCTGTTAGAGCGAAACTCGCTGATGCTGTGGCCGCGGGCCCACTAATGCCCCGTTTCCTCACATTCTTTCCAGAACGGATTCTTTGCTCTTGGGAAGCTTTACCAGCTTGCCCGGTAACCCCTCGGCAGCCCCAGATTCGAGTAGGGGAGTTCACCAATCCAAAGTTATAGTGAGTCCGCTTGATCGAAGGGCGCTGCAGCGTTATCGGCACTCGGCCGGATTGACGAGTGTGTGGGTGACAGTCTGTTTCTCAGTTAGTGTGCACTGGGGCAGCACAGGAGGGGACGAAAAGGAGCCGCCAGGAAAACGAGGCACAGGAGAGCTTGGCTGGGAAAAAGAGAGGGTGGCCAGACGCGTCCCAGCTGGGTCCCCGACAGTGATTTGCTGTTGTCTTCTGCACAGGAGCGTAAGTGTGGGGTGAGGCCTGAGAAGTGGGCCGCTGAGCCCTCAGGAAAGAGCACAGTGGGTGCAGCAGGGGGCACCCAGGTGCCAGCCTGGACTCTCAGCCCCACTGAGTGATGCCGAGTAGTCTTTGCGTTGTCATTGTGAAGCATCGATGGCACAGCCCTGCGGCCTGCCTCCCGAGGTTGCTGAAAGTGTATAAATCCTATGCCAAGCTTTCCGTCCTTCGAGAAGTATTCTTTTTTAAATAGAGCAAATACCAAAACCGAACAGCCTAAGGAACCCTCCATGTTCCCATCAGCTGGTTTCAACAGTTAACCAACTCATTAGCCAATCTTTTGTAATTTATATCATCCCCCACCCCCACCATCAGCATCGATCATTTTGAAGCAAAGCATAGGTTGTTTTACTTAGAGATTTTATATTTGTTTTGTTTCAACGAATTCGCAGCAAACAGCGGGGCAGGACAGGACTGCGGCTTTGCTGGCAGACCTGGGCCCAGCAGGCATTCAGACATGCAGAAGCAACCTGTCGTATCTTTGACCAGTTCTAGATGCTGGAATGAACACAAGGTTTTATTGGGCACTTGACCCCATTCAGAATTATTTGTATGCTAACACACCCGTGTAGCGTTCTAGCAGGGTTTAAAGCTTCCTCCTGGGAGTTCGGTACTGAGATTTTTTTTTCAAAGGACCGTTCATATTTGCTTGGGGTGAGAAATGTGGATAGAGCTGATGTGTGTATACAGCGTGAGCATGGGCCGGGCCTCATGCGGCTCTTCTCACAGGGCTGTCTGGGAAACAGTGCCACCAGACAGCACAGCATTGTAAGGGCACTAGCACTTTCTCCTTAAAAAAAAAAAAAAAATGTATGTGGGGTGCCTGGGTGGCTCAGTCAGTTGAGCGTCTGACTTGGCTCAGGTCATGATCTCGCTCACAGGTTCGAGCCCCACATCAGGCTCTGTGCTGATGGCTCAGAGCCTAGAGCCTGTTTCAGATTCTGTGTCTCCTTCTCTCTCTGCCCCTCCCCTCCTCACGCTGTCTCTCTCTCTCAAAATAAATAAATGTTAAAAACATCTTTTAAAAATTGCATGTATGTATGTATTATTATTATTTAAAACTTTTTTTTGTTTGTTTTATTTATTTCTGAGAGAGAGAGAGACAGACCGCGTGAGCAGGGGAGGGTCAGAGAGAGAGGGAGATACAGAATCTGAAGCAGGCTCCAGGCTCTGAGCTAGCTGTCAGCACAGAGCCCGACATGGGGCTCGAGCACATGAACCATGAGATCATGACCTGAGCTGAAGTCGGATGCTTAACTGACTGAGCCACCCAGGTGCCCCTGTATTATTTTTAAAGGGCTCCATGCCCAATATGGGGCTCTCACTCATGACGCCGAGGTCAAGAGTCTCATGCTCTACTGACTGAGCCAGTCAGGTGCCCCCCTACCTTTTTTTTTTTTCTTTTTTTTTTTTTTTAATTGTAGTCATTCTTTGGTTGTATTAGTGAGGCCTGTTTCAAGTGCAGAATATCACTTTGACTTAAGAAAATGCAAATGAAAACCGCAAGGAGATACCAACTTCCACCTGTTAGGATGGCGCTTACTAACACACGCACACTCACACACCAAAACACCGGATGTCGGTGAGGATGTGGAGAAATTGGAAGTCTTGCGGGCTGTTTGTGGGAATGTAAAATGGTACAGCCACTCTGGAAAACCGTATGGAGGCTCCTCAAAGTAAAATAGACGTACCGTACGATCCAACGATTCCACCCTTGGAGTAGACCCGAAAGAATTGAAAGCAGAGTCTCAGAGAGATGCTTGTCCACCTGTGTTCCAAGCACATTCTTCACAGCAGCCGAAAGACGTAAGCAACCCGAGCATCTACCGACAGATGAATACATCAACAAAGTGTGCTCAGTGTGTGCGATGGAATCTTTTCCAGCCTTAAAAAGGAAGGAAATTCTGACGCATGCTACAATATGGGTGAGTTTGAGGACATTATGCCAAATGAAATAAGCCCGTCACAAAAGGACAAGTACTGTGTGAGTCAACTTACGTGCAGGACCTTGCAGTCAGAGGCATCGGGACGGAAAGTAGAATGGCGGTGGCCAGGGGCCGGGGAAGGGAGTGTGGGGCGTTCATGTCCAGTAGGTACAGAGCACCAGTTTCGCAAGACGGAGGCAGAGCACAGTGCACAACGCTGTGTACTGAGTGCCACTGAGTGCCACTGAGCCGTGCTCTCGCAAATGGTTACGGCGTTTACCTTTCATGTTGTGTACACGTTCCCACATTTCAGATTACAGAGCAGTCTCCTCTGCCCTGCCGGGGAGGGGCGGCTGGGACAGGGATACTCTGCAGGCAGCACCGGCTAGAGCCCTTTTCTTTGTTCTCACCCCACCTGGTTCCAAAAAGAATCCGAGCTCTCTTGGTTTTGCCGAGTGAATCCTCTGGAGGGAACGATGCAGCTGATGTCTGCGGCCCCAGGATGGCTTCCCACCGTGGCATCGAGTTCAGTCTGCAGAGGTTCAGGTAAAGCGCTTGCCTGGATCGGTTTCAGAGGCGGATTAAAAGTGGAGAACCGAGGCCCCCTGGGGTGCCGACACCAAGCCTGTGTTACGTGGACTGGAGAGCCCTTTGCCACTGGCCACCCTGGAGACTCGGGCAGGTCTGGGCTGCAGCCTCCCTGCTTGTGAAGGGCGGGGATTGGCTTCTGAGCCCCACGGGCAGCCCGTTTCTATGTGACAGGAGAGCCGTGGGCATCTGCACTCTGTGACCAGCGTGGCTTCAGGTGCCTTCCTTCAGAGTGACAAAGGCCTCCCGTGAGTAGGGTGAAAATGTAATTTATGGCTCGAGTTGGAAACTTCTAAGAGTGAGAGAGAGCTTAGTAAGAGTACTCCCGGAAGAACGGATGCCTCCCAGGACCGTCCCAGGGAAACCAGGCTGTGCGGTCACCCTGGCTGAGAGGCGAAGCGAGTCTGCTGGGGAAGGACTGAACCGTCAGCGCCCTCCCCCTGCCCCTGGCATCTTTGTGGGGGAGGGTTGTCTTCTCTGTGTCTGGACTTGACTGTGCTCCTCCTTTGATAGCAGACTCCCCACATCCTGCATGAGCTAATGTTTCTAGATCACTCTGACTGATGGAGAATCGCCCTTATTTGAGTTGAACTCTGTCCGTGTAACACCAGACGCCAAGGCCTGACCCCCGGTCTCAGTGTGGTTTCTCTGCTTCTATCTCTGGGTGATTAAGTGCAATCAAAAAGGGGGAAGTCCAGGGGCGCCTGGGTGGCTCAGTTGGGTAAGCGTCCGACTTGGCTCGGGTCATGATCTCATAGTTTGTGGGTTCGGATCCCATATCGGTCTCTGCCGAAAGTGTGGAACCTGCTTGGCGCGCGCGCTCTCTCTCTCTCTCTCTCTCTCTCTCTGCGTCTATGCCCTTCTCCACTTGTACTCTCTCTCTTTCAAAAATAAACAATTAAAAAAAGGAAAGTCTAGTGTTTTAATAATGTGCAGTGTATTTTTGCTGTCACTGATGAGAAGTGGTACCCTGTTTCTCTTAACGTGTTATTTAACAAACTTGTAATTGCATGGGAATTCTAGAAGCATACCCAAGGTACCCTTGCCTTACCCAGTTCCCTCCTCAGGCTCCTTCTGTCTGCAGTCACCTGTGGTCTCCCATCTTTGTGAGAGCACCCTTGAAGTCATGAGGTCTGTGTTTTCACATCAGCATTCCCCAGCCTAGAACATTCTGGGTCGCCGCAGAGTCCTCCTGATTGTAGTTTTGGAAATTCCCATATTGGACATTTCGGTTGTTTCCAATTTTTATTTTACTATCCTAGATAAGGATGCAGTGATTAGTTGGGTGTAATACAGATTCCTCCCTTTGGGCAGGGCAGGGAAATTATTTGCTGGGATAGATTCCCAGGAGTGAGATTAAATGGGTCAGAAGGTGTGTATGCTGTTTTGACCTGACTGACATATTTATTCAGGCAAAACTGCTTCTCTAGAAAGGGCTGCTCCAGTTCATAGGAAATAGACTGCCTTATCTCTTGGCACATGGGGTCTGTGAGTGTTTTTTCTCCTACATTTGCACTTACCGAGTCAGAGGGCAAGATTGCTTAATCTGAGATTCCACCAGAACACCCCGATGCTTACTCCGGGTAGGGCTCGGCTCCTGATCTCACTTGAGCGCGTGGGAGGCTGGGACCACAGCAGGGATTTCGGAGGAAGGGCTGTTCATGGGGCTCTGCGGTCGTCGCCCAGCGCATGCGATCCCTGCGTGCTCACTGGGTAGTATCCAATCTGGGTAGCTGGTGGCATGTAGAACTGCTCTGTCTTGTATGCAGGGCTGCCCTCCTACCTTGGTTGTACCTTCTTCTTCTTTTCCAGAAACACTTTTTAAAATATCACCTCTGTTGAGCTGTAGATTCAATAGATTAATATTTACTCACTTCAAGTACAGTCGCATGAGTTGATGGCTGTATACTCCACATAACCGCCATCTCCCCAGTGGAGACAGAAAACCTTTCTAGCACTTCAGACACTTCCCTGTGCTCCTCTGCTGCCATTCCCTCGTTCCCCTTCCTCACACAACCGTCCGTCTGCTGTCTGTCATTCTTAGAACGGACTCTCTCACCTGACTGCTTTTAGTTTAGGTCATGTTTCTCCGTTGCTCTTCTGTTTTTAGTTTCATTGATGTCTTTAAAGATTTAAAAAATTATTTTATTAAATTATTTTTTGTTAAAAAATTTTGTTTAATGTTTAGTCATTTTTGAGAGAGAGAGACAGTGTGAGCAGGGGAAGGGCAGAGAGAGGGGGAAACACAGAAGCTGAAGCAGGCTCCAGGCTCTGAGCTGTCAGCACAGAGCCCGATGTGGGGCTCAAACCCATGAACCACAAGATAATGACGTGAGCTGAAGTTGGACACTTAACTGACTGAGCCACCTAGGCACCCCTAAAATTTTTTTTAAGTGTTTGTTTATTTTTGAGAGAGAGGGCACGATTGGGGGAGGGGCAGAGAGAGCCAGAGACACAGAATCTGAAGCAGGCTCTGGGCTCTGAGCTGTCATCACAGAGCCCAGGGCTCTGACTCATGAACTGTGAGATCGTGACCTGAGCCAAAGTCGGAGGCTTAACCGACTGAGCCACCCAGGGGCCCCAGGTTTGAATAATTCCTATTGCTTTGTCTTCAAGTTGACTCATCTTTTTTTCCATAGTGTCTAATTGTTATTGCTATCCAGTGAATTCTTGATGTCCACAGTGTTATATTTTCTATTTCTAATGGTTCCATTTGGATTTTCTGTCTTCTGTTTCTTTTCCTCATTATGTTTATGTTTCCCTTTAAGTCCCTGACAGTATGTACAATATCTGTGTTATTTAAAAAAATTATTAAAGATTTTAAAAAAGGTTTTATTTGCTTTGAGAGAGAGCAAGAGAGAATGAGTGGGTGAGGGGCAGAGAGAGAGGGAGAGAGAGAATCCCAAACAGGCTCTGCACCACCAGCCGGCAGCTGGACACAGGGCTTGAACCTAGGAACCATGAGATCATGACCTAAGCTGAAATCACAAGTTGGACCTTTAACTGACTGAGCCACCCAGATGCCCCTACAATATCTGTTTTAAATTCTTAGCTAATTCCATCTTCTCTGTCATGTTTGTGGCTTTTTCTAGTTACTGAATATTTGTCTAGTAGCTTTTGATTAGATGCTAGATGCAATTTTTCCACTTAAGCAATCCTCTGTTTGGTCAGCTCAGGCTGCCATAACAAAATACCATAGACGTGCTGACTTAAATGACAGAAGTTTAATGTCTCACATTTCTAGAGGCTGGAAGTCTGAGTTCAGCCTGGTTGGGTTCTGGGGATAGTTTCTCGCTGGCTTCCAGATGGCCGCCTTCTTGCTGTGTCTACAGGGCAGAGAGAGCTCTGTTCTCTCTTCCTCTTATAAGGATACTAATCATGGTGGCCCCATCCTCATTACCTCATTTAACCCTAATTACCTCCCAAAGGCCCACCTCCAAACACCATCATGTTGGGAATTAGGGCATCAGCATTGGAATTTGGGGAGACACAAACATTCAAGCCATAACACTGCATTAACAGTGTAGTATCTTCGGAATCTGGCATTTTTTTGTTCAATATTCTGTGTGAGACTCATTCGTGCCATTGTATGTAGTTGTAGATCATTGGTTCTCACTGTTATATAATATTCCATTGTGGGACTGTATCATTTGGAATTTTTTTTTTTACAGTTGTAGGCTGCTATGACCTGTGCAGGTAATACAAAACAATACCAGGTTGGAGACACGAATTATAGGGATGCCCTGGGGTTGGTGTGGCTGAGCAAAAGGAAATCCTGCCTTTCGTTCTGCGGTCCAGATGGTTCTAGTGTGATAGTTGAGTGCGGGACTTGGCAGACGACAGCTTTGCAAGCCTGGCTCCCTGCCTGTTTTTGCACATACAACTTGATTGGAACACAGCCCTGCCCATTCATTTACGTATTATCTATGGCTGCTTTCCTGCTATAAAAGCAGAGCTGAGTAGTTGAAAACAGAGATCATCCAGCACAAAGCTGAAGATATTTACTCTCTGGCCCTTTGCAGAAATGTCATCTGCTGGCCTCACTATTTTGGTTTTCTGTCCACTGTTAATCACTGAGCTGTGCCAGCAACAGCAGAGCCTTGGGAGAAGGTGAGGCTGAGGCTGGCTTGGGGTTCCTTTCAAAGGAACACAGTCTGATTCCTGGGCGGGGCTTGGTGGGGGAGGGCTGTCTGTTATCAGGAAACTCAGAGACATCTGTGGAAACTGCCCCCAGAGTCCTCTGGGTAGTCCTTACTTCTCCTCACCGGGGCCCCTAGCATGTGTTTACTGGCTGTGCTGGGAAGGGCACACATGCTTCTTATTTTCAGAACCGCCCTTCCGGCAGGAGGAAAAGCTGGTGTGTGATAGCTGTGTGACCCTGCACGAGGCACTCCTGCCTGGCCCTGTTTCCCTCCATAATGAGAAAGCTGGCCACCAGCATCCCTTCCGGCTCCCAGACCTTCCAGGCTCCCGCTGAGAAGTGGCTTAGTTTAGCCTCTCTGAACGTGGGACTACTTGGAAGTGGCATCCCTGCACTGCTGAGGGTTCAGAGTGGCCACAGTCTTGGCGGCGTGAGGCTTCCTAACCCCACAGATAATCCTGAGACTCACCCTCAGCAGCCTGGGCTTCCAGGGTGAGGTTGGGTCTAGTGCGTGTGCCCTCTGGCGTTCTTTCTGGCAAATAACTTGTATCGTTAACATCTCAAGTGACTGCAAGCATCTCTGGCTTTCTCAGAACTCACCAGTTCTAGAGTCAGAATCTCCTGTTCTGGAAAGCACCGGAACCACCATGGGGTGTCCATCCGGCATGATCTGTGATGGCAAAGCTTAGGCAGCGGGAGGTGTACGGGCTTTTGGAGACTATTGGTTTCCCAACTGCTCAGTTTTACAGATGGGCAAACTGAGGTCCATGAGAGGGATGGCTTGCTCAAAGCCACAGGGTGAATTAGAAACAGAGCTTAAATTCTCTTATAGCTTCTTCCACTCTCTGTCCCGTTTTCTTTCCATCATTCTTATATTGCTTCAAATTTAAAGCCTCCAGAGATCCTGTTTCCCTAAACTCTTAATTCACCGTTGTCTCCTGAGACCCAATAAAACAGATGCCTCTGGAAAGGAGGACTTTGTCTCAGGACAGAGTCTTGAGCTGGGAGTTATTGGGGGTTGGGCACAGAGAGAGAGTCTTCAGTCTGGCAAATGCTGGTGGCATCTGGAAGGCCCCTCAATGCCTCTGCTCTGCTCCCCTCCCCCACAGGAGGGCCAGGCTCAGTTGGATTGGCTGTATACCCTGGGGTAAGCACGTCATGGGTGGCCCTTAGAACCCTCCTGTGACCCAGGAGGGGTCATCCCCATTTTGCAGAGGAAGTCACGGGCACAGAGGAGCTCCTGGGCTTGGCGTGAAGTCCTTGTCTCCCAGAAGTTGCAGAGTGGAGACTAAAACTGGGACCAGCTGACCAGTGCCATTTGTTGAGCACAGGTCTGGTCTGCTTCAAGTCTGGCTCCCTCTCGGCTTTCCTTCTGGATTTTTCTCTGGGACTCCCACAGGCGTCCCTGTGAATGTCAGCCTTTGACAGCCAGAGGATTTGCGAGAACCAGAAGCCAAGTAGGGCAGAGCCTGGTGCTGGTGGTTGGCCTGGAGCTCACTGCACAGAGGCCTCTGGGACCCGCAAGAGTTGCTCAAGTATGTCGACACACAGCGAAATGCAGTCTTGCGAGAGGCTGAGGCCACTCAGTTGTGGGTGATCAGTGGCTGCTTTTGAGCTTCTTGGTGTCGGAACCCTCCTCCCGTCCAGCAGGGCCTGGCCAGCTGTCTACACCTACACTGTCACTTGAACGTGCGTGCGTGAGGTGCCCTGGGCTTGCTCACGTTGTGAGTGGATTCTGGGTGGCTTCCCGCCCGAGTGCTCCAAGAGGTCCCCTCCCCTTCTTCCGTAGGTGGGCCCTTTACCTAAGGTGGAGAGGTCAGGAGTACTTACAGCGACGACCAGAGAGGCCCTGCTCCCTGGCCACCCACTCTAGTTGGGGCATAGAATGATCCTCACTCCCTGAGGAGACAGGTGGTTGGCTTCCGCGTCGCACAGCCCAGAGCCCCTTCCGCGGAACTCCCGTGCCCTCGGGCCCCTGTGCCCAGGTGGAGGGCTCGGCTGCTGCTTGCCCCTTCTGGCCTGGGTGGCCGCCCTGTGGGCGGGGGGATAACGTGTTGGCAGGAGCGCCAGAGACGCCCAGGGTCGGTTCTGACTCTGCCGCCAGCCAGCTGTGTGTCTTTGGGCAAAGAACCGAATCGCTCTGCCTCTGAGCTTTCCTGTTTGAAAAATGGGGGTAATTGTCCGAATGCTATGCGGTGTGGAAGGGGCCCTTTAAGTGTATGAAGCGTGTAACACAGGAAAGAGCGGTCCTACTTGGCATGACGACCGCAGCGGTGTGTGTACCTCATGGTCCAAGGCCGGCCTCCCTTTGGGCTTAGCAGGAATTAGGCCCCATCCTTCGGGAGGGAATTTGATCGGGTCATAAAAGAGAGACAAAGAAGGGTACTCGGAGTCTGGAAAGCGCCCAGCTGAACTGTCCCCCCAGATGGTTGGCAGCCGGGGACAGCAGCCCTGCCCCACGGGCCGTCTGCCCCAGCGAGACCCAGGGAAGAGGCCCCGTTGGAAGCTGGGTGAAGCTGGCAAGTGTCCTGGCCTGGTTCTTTCACGGGGCTGTCAGGTGAGCTCCCAGACAGGCCACTTCCCCTGTCTGGTCCTTCCTCAGTCTCCTCGTCTCTAGAATGACTTTTGGCCCCCAGAGTTCCTGCCTGGGGCCTGTGTTCACGGAGCCTGCGATCTAACACGTGACCCCACCGCCCCGCCGGTTCCTGTCTTTCTGGTGCAAGTTAACTTTAGTTCTTTCTTTAAAACAGAGTGGAACAAACCATGAGCCCTTTTCTTAGCGACTGGTCATTGTGAGAGAAGGGAACCTGAGCCTCAGGGCAAGGGAGCCGGCAGCATCTCAGCCCGGGCTCTTCCAGGGCAGGATCCTCTCACCGTCTCCCGTGGGGCCAGGTAGTAGGTAGGCTGTCATGGAAAGTGGTTAGGCAGGGGCGCAGGGAAGGACAAGCCTCCAGGCCCTGTCCGGATCCTAATGCCTCTGAAGGGATTGATCATGGACTTGGGCCAGGCTGGGCTTTGGCTTGACCCTCATTTGCTCTGAGTACATTTGGAGGGAATGAGACCTGGGAGCACGTCTGGGAGGAGGGCTGGAGACCACGGGCAAGAACGACACTGGTCTTGGAGCCCTGGTGACTCCCTCACTTGTGCCCAGTCTGTACCTAAAAGAGCCAAGTCCTTCTCCACGTTCTTGGGATACGACCCTGAGCAAAACAGAAAGCATCTCTGGGCTTAAGCGGGAGAGACATAGTAGACAGATATACAGCCCGTGTGGTCTATGGGAAGTGCCACGAAGAATGTCCAGCAGGAAAGGAGGTCAGGACTGAAGGATGGGGGGCTGTCCACCAAGGATGGGGGAGGGAGGTGTCTCTCGAGGGCAAATTGAGGAGACCTGAGTGAAGTGAGGGAGCAAGCCCAAAAGGGACATGGAGGAACATTCTAGGCTAAGGGAAGGGATGAATTTGGCAGGTTCCAGAAACAGTAACAATGCCAGGGTGGCCCGGAGAGTAGTCGTATGGGCCAAAGTCTGGCTGCCGAGGCCCTCGGGGGTCACGGCAAGGAGTCTGAATTTTATTCTAAGTATGAAAGGAAGTAACTTGGAGAGTTTTGAGGAGGGGAGTTGCCTGATCTGTATTTTTAAATGATTCCTCTAGTTGCTTAGGGACCTGTGAGGAGGCCCCTGGAGGATCCAGACCTGCAGGGGTGGAGCATGGGCAGGTGGAGCAGAGAGTCAGGGAGAAAGCCAGTCAGGTGCACTACGGATTGAAGGGTGAATGGGAGTCAGGGAGAAAGAGGCATCAAGCATGAGGTTTAGGTCTTCCTATCTAAACAACGGAGTAGGTGGCGTGGGACCATTTAATGAGAAGGGGAAGAGTTGGCAGGGGCTGGGACTGGGAGAGCAAGGCTCCATCGTGGGGCGTGTTAGGACTGAAATGTTGTCACCTGTCATATGTGGACAGGTCATGTGGACGTAGGGTATTTGATCTGGAAGCAGCTATGGCTGGAGATTGGGATTTGCGGGTCAGCTGTGTAGAGATGGTGTTTCAGGCCGTGTGAATTAGGGCCTCATCTAGAGGACAGAGGGAAGGGCAAGGAATCCCTGACTGAGGTCCTCGTAGGAGGAGGAGCCCGCAGGAGAGGCTGAGGAATCGTGCCCCCAAGCCAAGCGCCTTAAGGCAGGAGGGAACAACCAGCTGCGTCTGGTCAGGTCAAATAAAGGAAAAAAAAAACCAGAAGACTTGACCTCCACCTTTGGCAGGAGGGTAAGTCACTGGGGGCCTTGAGGAATGGCGGGAGGGAAGCCTACAGGATTCAGTGGGCAGTGATGGGTCCCCTTGGGGCATAAGACACTTGGGGAGAGAAAGGAAGTGGTTACGCACCCCCATTGAGAAAAACAAAGGCCTCCAGCAACTAGTTGATTCAGCAGGAAGACGGAAAGGTAGAAAACCCAGCATGGAGCACAGGGGACTGTGTGTCACTCCCTGGACTGTGAGCCCCAGCCGGGCTGTAGGGCTTTGCCTGCAGGCCCTGGAGCTGCCCTTAGGATGTACTCGCACAGCACTCGGGTCTTGGCCCTTCTCCACGGAGTGGTGTTTCCATCTCGGCCCTCTTGGGGCCTGTGTTCTGCTTTGTAAAGCAGGCAGATCAGGGCCAGGCAGGGCGTCCGCACAGAGGGCCCACAGACTGCCGTGGGAACCAGCAGCGAGGGGTCTGTGAACTCTTGGAAATTCCATCCAGAATATTGGGCACGGAAGCATTTTCTGAAGGTGGTCTGTGTTTCCAAAGAGGTTGAGACCTCCCGGGGCCTTCTTTAAAGGGCCTCTGCTTCCCTCTCCAGCCCCCTGGGGCCCGCCGGCAACCAAGGAGGCAGGAATGGCTTAATGGGTGAGAATACAGGGGAGTCCTAGACAGACCTAGCCCTGCTGTTTAGATCGCGAGGTACTGACGATGCCGGTGTGGTGTAAAATACTTCTGCAGAAAAATCAGCTACATTTTCGGAGACCAAGTGTTTTGTTTCATATGGAAAATCTCTGGTTTAGGAACCTGTGTGGTGTTGCATGGGGGGCGGGGGGGGCTTTTCCTGGGGGGAATGCATTATATGGCACAGGCCTATTTTAATTCAGTAACTAATAACCCAGGAACTAATAACACAGGGCACACATGTGCCCCGTGCAGAGCGTAGGTGCCCCTGGCTCTGCCTCCCCCACAGCGGTGCCCAGTCCTACGGAAAGAGGCTCCCCTGCTCCAGAAGCCTGTGAACGCATCTGGGGGGCTGTCGCAGAGGGCAATGTCATCTTATACCACAGATTGTGTGTTGAAATGAGCTGGGGGGCTTTCAGCGTGTGGAGGAGACTGGGCAGGACCCAATGTCTCCGCATAGTCTTTGCAGGCAGACTCTGCTCTGAGATCTTCACCTCTGCTCTCTGGAGCACGGGGACCACAGGGTTCAGGTTTGTCTAAATGTCCAGGGAAGGTAGATGTGGGTCATCCCAAAAACCTTGCCGCCCCTTTGCTCTGGAGTGGAGTTCCTGTCCCCTGCAGGGACAGACGGCTTGTCTTGCCCCTGTTCTGCCTGCCTGGATAGGAGCCGGGAGCATCCCTTGACTAGCAGTGTGGACGTTCCTCTAAGAAGCACGTTCATGGGGCTCCTTTGGGAGCTGACTAACTCTCTCCCTCTCTCCCTCCTTTCCCTCCTCCCCCCAGTTGGCTGGAGTTGTTTTCCTTGGAGTCGGACTGTGGGCATGGAGCGAAAAGGTAAGCGTCCCTGTGGCGGCGACCCTGAGCGTCAGGTAGCCCAGACCAGGTTGGTTCAGCTTAAATTGTTCCTTCCTCCAGACGCCTCCCCGACAAACGTTTCTTGCACATGGTTATGGTCTGTAGCCATCAGTCATCACAGAGCCAGCCCTCGGAGATCGTTCCTGAGCTTGTGACGGAAACTCCTGGGGTCCTGCGTCTGGCTCTCCTTCCCTATGGCGGGGGTCGCTGCTCGAGGCCAGGGCTGGGCTGGTTGGGTATTTGAGCTCCATGTGTGCGGGGAGCCCTCTCTCCTGTTGCCAGGAGCCTTACACAGCGCGGGGGCTTGTCTGCAGCTGTGTCCAGGGCCGGGCCGGGGCCACCTTCTGCTCTTGTCTGTGCCTCTGGGAGCCAGCAGGTCCTTGAACACAGTGGTGTTTATTCCTGAAGTTCTTGCCCTGAGATCAAGGAGCAGGGCTGTGTTCACACGCCCCCTGGGCACCCTGTGGGGCAGCAGAGGCAGGTCTTTACATACCTGTGAACCTCCTCACCCTGCCTGTGCAAGGGGGGTGAGGTGGGGAGAGTGGGCTCTTACTGTCTGGAAGGACAGGGCAGTTGAAACTCTAAGAGGGGCTGAGACCTGTGAGCTGCCGTACCACTTTATGCTCTGCGGGGGTGTGCGTGCTGGGGAGGTAGCGAGAGAGCTGGAGAGGACCCTCAGTACAGGGAGGGTGGAAGAGGGGAGAGGGAAGGAGCCAGGTGGACTGGACCAGGCTCCTGATTGGGAACTAGAGCACCGTCTTGAGGCTCATGCCCAGGACCACCCTCTCTGTTCCTTCAGTGGACCCTTCCTTTGCTTTATGGAGAAGGAGGCATGGGCAGTGAGATCTCTGGGCTTTCTTGCCGTGGCCTTAGGAACTGAATACGGCCTGCCTTTGGTTTTGGGTATCTTCAGGGTGGCCTGTGAACCCCTAAAGGGCAGGAGCTGAGGGGCAATGTCACTTTGCCCTACTGACAAACCCTGCAAGCCCGCGCAAACTGTGACTCCTAGTGCCACCGTGTGGCCACCGCCTGCACAGCAGCAGCTCCCCTGGCTGAACCCCCAGCAGAGAGGCCTGGCTACGCCTGCTCTTTAACTGCTCTGTCGGTTGTGGGTCACACTAGCCACACGTGCTGTGTGTATTTAAACTTGTTAGAATGAAACACGAATGAAAATTCAGTTCCTCAGTTCCACTCAGGTGCTCAGTGGCACGGGTGACCGGTGGTTGCCATTTTGGACAGTGCACATGTAGGAACCTCTCATCGTCACCAAAGGTTTTTACGGACAGAGTTGCCTTCGTCGGCCTTCAGTGGGTGTTTTCCACAAGAGTGTTCATGCTGAAGCTGTTTTCACCTCAGAATAGTGGGCTTCTCCATGAGTTGAGTGCAGAGTAAACTGCCAAATGGCCAGGGTGAGGCCCTAAGGTGCCTTGACCAAAAGCCATAGGGTTCCCCGGGCACCCCTTCCCCACTCCAGGTCTGGCATAGGCACCCTGCTGGCTACAAAAGAAGCGTGGGGTCCGGCAGGTCAGAACTCATAGCCAAAGTGGAGCCCCAGAATGCTCCATGTGAGGGTCCTGGGAGCCGAGGTGGGCAGGGATCTCGGGGCAGGGGTCTGTGATCTCTGTGCTCTGGTCTGGCTTTTAGTAGGAGGACTGAGCCTCAGAAGACAGGTCCCTGTCCTCATTTTAGCTCTGGACACAATCCAGCTCCCAGCCCCCCCCCCCCCCC
>NW_027533256.1:2861942-2865131 GCF_008692635.1 Crocuta crocuta
GACTGCCCGAGGCTGATGTTGCCCTCTTTTCTCTGCCTCTTCCAGGGGGTGCTGTCCGACCTCACCAAGGTGACCCGGCTGCATGGAATCGACCCTGTGGTGCTGGTCCTGATGGTGGGCGTGGTGATGTTCACGCTGGGATTCGCTGGCTGCGTGGGGGCCCTGCGGGAGAACATCTGCCTGCTCAAGTTTGTGAGTGGCCCTGGTTGCAGGGGTGGGAGAGGGCAGGGGTGCGGGGGCGCGGGCTCTGCCAGGCAGGCTTACACCGTATCTGATCGGAGAGGGCCCAGCAGTGTGGGCAGGAGGCAGCCTTCGGGCCCCTGCTGTCCACCTAATGGTAAGATTTCAGGGAGCGCTCGGGTGAGCCGGCTCCTTGTACCTGGTGAAGTTGAGCCACTCTGGTTTCTGGCTCCTAGAGGGAAGAGACGGCCAAGCAGTGGGCTCCTCTCCCCCTCCCTCACTTTTTACTTCCCTCAGAAGTTCCCAAGGAATTGTTTGTTGGCTGCTCACCTTTGCCCTTCTTGGCTAAGATCAAAAGATGTTGCCAGTAAAGTTAAGAAATTGTCTCCCTCCTCCACGGGGTGTGAATCTGTCGGGATGTGCAATGCAGAGTCCTTCATTTCCTGGTAGAACTGCGAGTTCCTAAGAATTTGGTTTTATATTTAGATACAAATTCATGCTGAAATTCGTTCAGTTAAAATTAAATAGCACCTGGTGGGGAAAACACATAATCGTGTTTTGCAATAGATTATTTGTTGAAAATATTAGATCAAGCGTCTCTTCCTTGGGCTTAATTTAAAAAGCAGAACACATGTTTGTTTTTTTCCCCCTAATTTTGTTTTCTATTAAAAATATATTTAGTACCTTCCGTGTGAATGGAGACTGCGTTTTGGAGGGCCTTCAGCATATGCATGTGTGCGCACACGAGGGGGTTGGGGGGAGGGCTCCCTTCTGTCTTATTCTGAGAACTTTGCCTACTGTGGCATGAGCGCAGTGTGACCAGTGATGACCGTGACTGGGGGAGTGCTCGAGCCACAGGCCAGAGGTCTGCCTGATGGGAGGGGCGGGTGGCTGCGGTGGACCCTCCAAGGATGCCACCACAGTCGCGGCCAGGGGCGCTGTGCTTCTGGAAAGGTCTTGACATTGGCAGCTCCAGAGTTGTGAAGAGTCTGCCAGGGAACGCAGGTGTCCTGCGTGAGCGGTGTGCTCTCAAGCAAGCCACAGGCCCACGTGAGCCTCAGTGTCCTTGTCCCTGCAGTGTGGGTGACAGATGAGATTTCTAGCAACTTGGATGGTTGCGTGTGTGAGGAGAGGGGTCAGGTACTGTGTCTGGGGCACAGGCTGTGCCCTAACGGAGCTGCTAGCCTGTTGGAGTAGGTTAGCCACTCATTTCCGGGATGGGGTTTCCTGCTGGGGGGAGAGAGCCTCCTTCCCAGGAAGCGGGTGACACCATGGCTTGGAGCTTTCTCGTCCTTTTCCTTGCCTGACTCTGAGCCGTGCTGCGGGGATGTGGGTAGGGATGCCTGTCTCCATTTACAGGCAGGGCGGGGTTGCCAGCCAGCGACACGGAATTCCTGGGCTCCAGCGCTGCTCTCGCGGTGGCAGGCAGTGGTCCTGGGTCCGACGAGGGTTCCCACCTGGCCCGGAGGCTGGAGGTGTGACAACTGCCCCACCCTCGCCCCCATGCAGTTCTGCGGCACCATCGTGCTCATCTTCTTCCTGGAGCTGGCCGTGGCTGTGCTGGCCTTCCTATTCCAGGACTGGGTGAGGGACCGGTTCCGGGAGTTCTTCGAGAGCAACATCAGATCCTACCGGGACGACATTGACCTGCAGAACCTCATCGACTCCCTCCAGAAAGCTGTAAGCACCCCGTTGCCGGCCTCCCCAGTAGAGCAGGGGCTTCCCCGGCTGTGCCTGCTGTTGGGGCTGTGGCTAGGTTGGGGGGGGGGGGGAGGGGAGTGCAGGGAGGCCCTGGGAGGGGTCGCTCCCGCCCCTGGGCAGTTTAGCTTTGTCAGCTCGTGGTTGTCCAGCGGTGCAGGCGTGTTTACGGTGTGCTCTTGCCCGTTTGCACCAGGCGGGCAAGTCCAGCTGCTCCTGTGGCTACCCCCACTTCCCCAGGGGCCAGATCGCTCCGGCCCTGGCCACGCAGGCGGCCACAGGTCCCTAGGCACTGTGGGTACTGAGGGGTGGAGCGCCTCCCCCTTCTCTCCCCCTCCGGCCCATGACTCACTGTCTGAGGCTATTCCTGTCCCTTTCCTCCCGGGGACCTTTTCCCCTTCCTGTTTGAGAGGCCAGAGCTGCCTGGAGGAAGCTTCCCCACATGGAGAGGAATGTAACCTCCCTGGAATATGTCCCCAGGGGGGTGTCTGAGCTGTCCCAGGCCTTGGCCTTTACTCCGTCTGGCATTCAGTCCCCTTGTGTGCAGCCACACCTGGAGGCTTGGACCACAGCCATCCCCGCCCTGCGAGGAGCCCACTCCCCACCGACCGGCCTGTGATCTGTCTGTGCCCTGCCAGCAAGCCTCGCTTCCTTGGGGACTTCATATGGAACGTTTTGGTTCTAAGGAGAGAATAATCCAGAAATCATTAAAAAATAACCATAGTCTACACGCATGTTAACTGAAACCTGTTTACCCCCATGTCATGTGTCCTGGGATCTGGCAAAACCCAGGGATGTGACCAGAGACCCTTCCTGTGTCGTAATAGTGACCTGCGTTTGTCTGCAAGGTCACATCCCAGCCATTTCCTACTGTCGATCCCTCACGTCTCGGTTCTGATGTTGACACGTCGCCGCAGGCGTGCAGGTGTCTGTCCCGTGTGCGGGGTGCTCTAGTCCTGCTCTGGCCTGGAAGGCTTTGCGGTGTTTGCCGCAGCTGTCCTCGCCTCTTGAAAATCCATTACCCAGAGGTATTCTGTACCTTACAGAGCTTCCTCCCGGTGAAATAGTCCGTGATCATTAACGCAGCTGAAAGGGTCGGGGAGCTAGGATTTTATCATAGATGCAAAGACGGCCGAAATTCCTGGTGGTGTGTTTGCTGTGATCACGGCCACACCCACACCAGCAATAAGGACACGTGCAAAAAGGGTATCTGTTCTTGGTTTGGGATGCCGTTGACCTCACCGTGCATTTTTCTGTACGTTTGGTTTTACAGTGTTTTAGATGAGTGGTGATAGTCTGCAAGAACACCAG
>NW_027533256.1:2865155-2933659 GCF_008692635.1 Crocuta crocuta
CAGAGACCCCAGGTCAGGGCCAGACCCCGCTCACAGTTCTGTCCTTGGGAGTAGATGTCCAGCAGCTGTTTTTTGTAGAGAGGCACATAAAGGAGCTAGGGCCAGCTTGGAAATTTCCTTGGGAGGAAGACACACTCACTGCCCACAAGGAGGGGATCCCTCGGTGGGGGGGTGGGGGTGTGCCAGAGAACTGCGGCAGAGGGACTGAGTGGCCTCAGGAGAGTGAGGAGTCTGCTTTCGGCTGAGGGGAGGTTAGGAGGGGGAAGGTCCTGGGGAGGAGGATCTGGACCTGAGTGCCATGCCCAGGCTGAGGGAGTCAGTCCTGCATGTTGAGATCATGGCCAAGGTTTCCTAGTTTCCTTCTTAGAGGGCTACTTGGGTCCCCACGCTGAGCACCTCTGTGCTTGCGGAGGTCAGTGGGGAGAGCCTTGGTTTCTGGTACGTGGAGGCCCACTTAACCTCTCATGCCTGGTACCCTGTGGGTGGCCACAGCCCTGGCTCAGAGCCTTCGATGGCTCTCTGCTTTTGTGACTCTAGAACCAGTGCTGCGGTGCATATGGCCCTGAAGACTGGGACCTCAACGTCTACTTCAACTGCAGCGGCGCCAGCTACAGCCGCGAGAAGTGTGGGGTGCCCTTCTCCTGCTGCGTGCCAGACCCCGCGGTGAGTCTGCCTGGCGGGGCGCATGGGATGGTTCCTGACTCTCTCTGGGCTCTGGGTGCTTTCTCTTCAGACCAGACGAGTGCCCTGCGCTCCATCCGTGCACCACCGCTCTGAAGTCCTCTGGGTAAAAATCCCAGGAGCGTTTTTGCGTGGCCCACCTGGCGCTAGTGTTCTGGGTGAGGCAGGAGAAAACCAGTGGTGTCCCTCCCTCGAGGGGCTGTCACTCAGGGTGCCTGGATGAAATGCTACAACTTTGGTGAGCCCTGGGCCACCCTTTTCCCTGTTCTCTGGAGAAAAGACCCAGTGCACGGAAACTCAGGGGGGCGGTGGCAGTACCTGCATGTGGGGGTGGTGGAGAATCCTCTCCTTTTCTTTCTTCTTTGCTGTTTCCATTCCCAGTCCATGGCCCCGGTCCTTGGGGTCCAGAAATGGGGGCTCATGCAGTGACATATGAAAGGAGTGCTTAATGTTTGCCTGGACTGAGCCTGAGCAGAACTGAGCCATTTCCAGCTCTTGGTGCCCTGACTGGTACTGGTGTGTGGCCCCTGGTCCTGGGCCCCGGGGCTGCAAGCGGGCAGGGTATCCTAGCCACCGCATGGCCAACACCCCCAGCGCAGGAGAGGCCTGGGTTGGCTGAGGCTGCACAGCCAGCGCCAGAGGCCTCCACTCTGGCTGTGAAACATTGCACAAGTGGAACTTTAATCCCCTGGTGCAGGCACTGGCAAACCGCGACCCACGGGCCCGGTCCGGCCTGCTCTGAGTCTTCAGATGATCTGTGAGCCGAGAAGAGTTTCAGCCATTTTATGAAAATAAATAAAAGCAGGGTGATATTTTGTGACAGGTGAAAATCGTATGAAACTTAAGTAATAAATGCCCATAATAAATGAAGCTTTATTGAAAGAGAGCCACATGCATTGCTTTATGTATCGTCAACATCGCCTTCTAGGCTACGAGAGCAGAGTTGAGTAGCTGCTACATAGGCAGGTCTGAACTAATGATCTAGCCCTTCTCACATAGTTTGTCAACCTTTGTCCTGGCCTGAAAGTTACTTGGCCTCAGGAGTGCAAGACATGAGCTATAATGGAATGTGTACGGGTGTTTGCTGATGTTTGGTTGTGGCTTTTTGAGAGCCTCCTACCCACTGGCTTCTCAAGAGAACAAAAATGACCAATTGTTTTTCCGCTTTTCTTGCAGCAAAAAGTTGTGAACACGCAGTGTGGCTATGATGTCAGGACCCAGGTGAGCGCCTGTGCACACGGCTTTGCATTTGTCAGGTTTAGTCCCCGTGGTCCAGCTTCCTGATTTAGCAGAAGTGCAAATTGGAGTGGGGACCCTGGGGGAGGTGCCATCCAAGCTGGGAACGAGCTGAGTAAGAAACTCCCCTCCTTAGCTGGCGGCCAGACTCAACGGGAATCGGGTGATGGACCCAGTGCCAAGCCCCGGGAACCGTGGTCACAAAATCTAGCAGTTGCTGCATTAGGGGAAGGAGATCAGATGAAAATTTTGGGGACAAATGCTACATTTTTAATGGCTCCTTGGGGTCCCAGAAGGTGTGTGTTATATACAGGTTCAGGATGAAGCTGTAGGAGCACGTGGCTTGGTTTAACCGCCATGTGGAGGTGGTGGTGACAGGAAGGAAGGAGGGAGATGGATCTCCGGGTGGGAGAAAGACTCAGTCCTCCAGAGCTTTCTTCAGGCCACAGTGGGTGTGCACTTGGATGTGAAGAGAAGGGAATCTCCCCTTCATCTCCCCCCCAGACCTTGCTCAGTGGCCTTTGGTGATAGGAACGACCGCTCTTCTGAAGGACAGGTCTTGGGGAGTCTACAGCCACCCCTCCTGGTGGCCATGGACACTAGAGATGTGTACCTCCAGTTGGGGAGGCCTGAAGCCCCCTCTGCGGGGACCTCCATTGCACAGGGAGGGGCCTGTGCCCCGCATTGTTCACTTCAGTGCTGCTTGCATGAGGGTCTAGGGCTGGGATAATCAAATACCACAGACAGTGCCTTAAACAACAGAGTTTTGTCTTCTCAGAACTCTGGAGGTTAGAAGTCAAGATCAAGGTGTGGACAGGGTTAGTCAGAAGCCTCTCTCCTTGGCTTGTAGGTGGCTATCTTCTTCTGTGTGTGTCCCCACATGGTCTTTCCTCTGTGTCTTTTGGTGTCCTGGTCTCTTTTTTTAAGGACGCCAATCATATTGGATTAGGGCCCACCCCGATAGCCTCATTTCAATGGCTCCCCCCCACGCTTTTGTGTCATATGGTGTTTTTCTCTGACTTACTTCGCTTAGCATAATGCTCTCTAGTTCCATCCACGTTGTGGCGAACGGCAGGATTTCATTCTTTTTCATGGCTGAGTAATATTCCAACCGTGAGTGTGTGTGTGTGTGTGTGTGTGTGTGTGTGTGTGTGTGTGTATAGATATACATATCTGTCTTTTATACGTAACTACTAGCTACGTATTTTTTCCCTCTGATTTAGGATTCGGGTTCGGTTTAGGGCTAGAATAACGGTTAGGGTTCAGGTTAGGGACATGGCAAGGGTGTGTGCCTATTTTCCTGCAGTTCAGAGACCTCTCCAGAGGGTTAATTTTAGGTTTAGGGTTAAGGCAAGGGGTATGGGTTATTTGACCTCTTTAAACACCGTCTCCAAATGCAGTCACATTCTGAGGAACCAAGGGTTTGGACTTCAATATCTGAACTTTAGGGGGACACAGTTGAGCCCCTCCCACCACTAAAATGAATGACCATTCCATCGGTGGTGCTATGGGTGAGGCTGTATGTGGGTGGGTGAGGTGAGGGTGGGCCCTGTATGCCTACTGTGTGCCTGTATGACCCCACAGGGGGTCAGTACTCGAAGGAGCCCATTTGCTTATGACTCTTCTGCTGGCTCTGGCTCCTGGAGCCAAGCTTACCTGGGCAGGAGACACACCCTGGGAAGCCACGGTCCCCTCCTTCTCCAGCCAACTCCTCTGACTCAGGAGATGCTGAGCGCCCTTCCAGTTTCTCTCTTCAAAGGTGCATCTTCCTTTTCGGAGCCTGCAGGCCCCTCCGCACCCTCCCAGTGTGGGCTCTGGAGGGGTGCCAAGCCAGTCTGTCCCTCTGTCCGGGGAGGCCCTGATAGGTGTGGGTGAAGCCCACCACCGGGGAGCCTTTGGTTGGGCAGGGCACAAGACGCACACTGCGCGGGGAGGGGGCAGAGACAGAGGCGGGCTGGTGCGTTTCTCCCGGAGGGTTCCATCGTCCTTGGCACCCGCCTTCCAGCACCCTGGCTCCCACCGAGCTTTGCCTTGCCTGCCACGGGAGGCCTCTGGGGGGCCGGGGTGGGGACGTCCGGCGTGTGCTGGGCTCAGGTCACTGGTGTTTCTCTGCAGCTGAAGAGCAAGTGGGACGAGTCCATCTTCACAAAAGGATGCATCCAGGCGCTGGAGGGCTGGCTTCCGCGCAATATTTACATCGTGGCCGGCGTCTTCATCGCCATCTCCCTGCTACAGGTGTGTCCCCCCTGCCCTTTGCGGTTTCCTTTGTCCTTGTGGGCTGTGCCTGTTCCATTGAACCAGATTTTAGGCCTGGAAAGACTTTGGTGGCCGGGCAGGGAGTAGGGTGGCTGGGGGCTGCCAGGAGAATGGGTGGGGGAAAGCCAAGAACTCAGTGCATCGGGGATACCAGGAGTTCCCCGGGGTGCCCAGGGCTTGGGAGGAGATGCTGGCAGCCCCCAGGCAGCCTCCGGGATGGCGACTGCTCCTGTGGGGAAAGTGCATTGCTTAGAAAATGTTGGCCCTGACATTGCCATGAAGAGGCTAACCGAAGTGGCCAGGGGGCCACCAGCCATCCACACACTCCTTCCTCCTTCATTCCACAAACGTGTTTTGAGTGATCTCAAAGGGAAGCTTAGAGACAGAAGCATCCAGAAGAGGAAAGACCAAATTTACTTGCAAAACAGGCAAAGAAGTCAGACCTCTGAAAGACTGGCTCATCCACTCCAAACCACAGCAAGAATGTAAGGGGAAATAAAGAGCAACCTTCTGACGGTCTTCGAGTTCACATTCGCCTGTTCCCGGTAGAAAAACAGTCTTCCCACATGACTGTGCTGGTCGCCAAGGTCAGATATCAGCACAGCTAAAAATCAGGGAGAACCTTGTTTTTATTATGAAATCCAGCTTTACAGGAAACATCAAGATTTATTGTTTTGAATCCAGTCCAGTCAGGTGGCTCTGTTATTTTAGGTTTAGCGTCGGGTACAGAGTGTGTCCCAGCTTATGGGATGTGACGTGCATGGTCACATGGGAGGCAGGGTGAGGGGTACGTTTTGCTTCGTGCCTGTGGTGCGTGTGGTGCCTGCCGCTGGCCCCTTCTGGCCCCTTGGGATATAGCGAGACAGACCCCAGGGCTTACTTCTTACCGGTGGGTTGGTCTCATTTTGCCACAAGCCCACTTGTTTCTCTCTCTGCTGCGTCCTGAGTGTCCACATCGTGGGTGTGGGACTGGTGTGCAGTGCAGGGTCCTCTGGCCACCTTGCCCTCTGCGCCCACCTGCTCCCGTCGGGACCCCACGCTGACAGCCTCTGCTGGCTTTGCTTTCAGATATTTGGCATCTTCCTGGCGAAGACCCTGATCTCGGACATTGAGGCAGTGAAGGAGGGCCATCACTTCTGAGGGCCAGAGGTGAGCGAGCAGAGCTGAGCCACGCTGTGGAGGTCAGAGCCCTTCACTGTTGTCAACTCGATGTCCGGAGGGAGGACGTGGACGCGCCCAGCCACAACCGGCACCTGTCTTCCGCGTCAGCGTGACATGACCTCTCTGCTTCTGTTTGCTGGTGCTGGAGACAGAGGGGCCCCCCTCTAAACTGCACTAACCTGTGACCGAGACACCGTCCCCCACCACCCCGACACTTGGGGTCTACCCAGAGACGGAGAACATGTTTGAAGCGGGGGTGGTGACTCTGGGGGACGGAAGCTCCTGTGGCTGTGAAAAGCGCCTGACTCCGTTCTCCTGGTGCCTCCTGCGGGGCACCCTGGCCTCCCCGCTCGTGTCATCGGTGCTGGCCGGGAGGGCTGCCACCTGCTGTGAGTGGGACCTGGCGGGGGGACCCGGAGACACGGACAAGGCCTCTCATGGTGGCAGAAGGATGCTGCCTGTGACCGGGGAGGGGAGGAACACATGTGGACCGTGCCAGGGGAGCCTGCAGTGTCTGCATGACTCGGGGATGTGTGCAGGATCCTCAGCCACGTTCAAGTAAGCCTGAGCCATGTGTGGACCAGTGCCACGGAGGGCCTCCTCTGCCGCCCCTTCCAGAGCGGGAGCCGCCCCGAATCTCGACAGCATTATGCCCAGAGGGCACGGGGCATGGGCAGCATTCTCCTCGGAGAGTCGGCTCTTCTTTTCTTCAAATGTGTAAATAGTTTATTTATAGGGATAAGAATGTTCTCACACCATTTCTTCATTTCCTCTGGCATTCCCTCGAAGCAGCCTTATGCGGCGTCTGGGACTGAAGCCATCTCTTTCAGTTCCTTTGAGTGTCTCAAGAACCAACGCCATCCACTTCTCCTTTTCATCCCTACTGACCCAGGTGCACACACATGTTCCCCCTTCCTCCGCGCACCACCCCCCCAGCACCCACACACCCACTCCCCTCTCCCGCTTGGCCTCACTTGTCTTCTGGTCTTGGTGCTACTGAAACCGTCATCCGGAACTTGAATCCTGACCCGCCTCCCCGCCGCCAGGCCAAGGAGCCCCAGCCAGAGAGAGCCGGCCCGGGACCTTTGACCAGGGCAGCTCTCGAGGCCACGTGGTCAGGGCCTAGCATTTGCCTCTCCCCCCCCCAACCTGGAGTGAAACTAGCCGGGCTCCCGTGCCCCAGCTCGCAGCTGTATAGAAGCTCGGGATGGTCCCCCCCCTTCCCCCTGCTGACTTTTATGATGACCTCCCCACACCACTGCCCACAAATCGGATATCTGTGGTGACTGTGTCCACCCTTCCTGGCAGGGCTATCCTGGGGCTTGCTCTTGGAAATGAAGTCTGTCTGATGTACTGATGTGCCCCCCCACCCCCTTCCCAGATATAGCTGGGGCGTTTGTGCGGCTCTGGGCTACTTTCTAATGCTTCTCTGGATCTCGTACCAGTTCTGTCCTCGTCGTTCAGGGATTGAGTGCCACCTTCACTTACTCGCGGAAGTGTACATGCTCGTGTGGTGTATCCTGGCGGGTGTTTGTTGATGATGATATGATTTTTTTTGTTGTTTTTTGTTTTTACGGTTTTCTCTGTAGACTAGAGGAAGAAGGATGCTTGTGTTTTCAGGAAGTGTAATGCTTTTCTTTGACTGCCAAACTCTTTTATGGAATATATCTTTGTATTAATGCTGTTGTCCTGGCTGTTTGTGTCTTGAGCGATGTCGTGACGGCCTTAAGTATCTCTGTGGTAAGCTCGGCCGCCAAGGGAACCGGGGTTGGGGGTGGGAGGGTGGCGTGGCTGGTACGACAGGACCATGGATGGTAGAGCCAGTTATGGTTGGTGCCATCTGAAATAACTTTTCATCGAGTGATTTTTTTTTTTTAAAGTTTGTTTATTTTGTGAGCATGAGAAGAGCACACTTGAGGGAGGGGGAGGGAGAGAGAGAAAGAGAATCCCAAGCAGGCTTCACGCTCTGCGCTGAGCCCATGTGGGGCTCAATCTCACAAACCGAGAGATCATGACCCGTGCTGAAATCAAGAGTCAGACACTTAACTGACTGAGCACCCCCCGGTGCTCCGTGATGCTTTGGATTCTGTATGCCACTTTCAATTATCCTTTATGGAGGTTACAACCAGAATGAGCTGGCTTGTGGCTTGGTTGCGGCCGGCTAGAAGCACGAGGCAGAGTCGTGACTCTGTGGGCCAGGAGGAAAAGCATTAGGCTCTCTCTGTGCAGCCCCGGGCGGTATGATCCAGGCAAAAGAGCTTGGGGACACTGAGTCGGAATCTGAGCACTGCTGTCCTGGACCCGCTGGCCCATCTGTGAAGGGTTAGCGGCAGTGCCTACCTTGCCATGTACCTCTGACCCCTTCTGCCCCGGGGGAGATGGTGACACCAGACCCTCGCTGCTGGTGTGTGGACACGAAGAGTTACAGCTCCTGCCATCCTATCTAACCAGGTCGACCTGGTGGCTGGACCCCTTGAGAATCTCTTTACAGGTCACAGCCCGGTTCAGGGTGAAGTCCAGCTACGACTTTTCAGAGTTCAGTTTGGTTGTCAGTTAGTTGACAGAAATCCTTGGCCATTCCAGCCACCTCCTCGGACTCTGGGTGGCTGGATGAGAGAATAGAAGGGAAGCCCGAGGAAGTGGTACACGGGTGACAGTCTCCAATGAACTGGCTTCTGCATGAAGCCGCGGTGCAGCCTACTGGTCGTTCCCCACGCAGCCTGCTCACTCCCTGCCCTCCCACAGTGGGTAGAGGCCAGCGTGACCTCTGCACTTCCCCTCTTTGCCCGCATATACTCTCTTTATGGAAACTTTAATGTTTCCCGGTCTTTCCTTGGCCTTCCTGTGCCCCCCGCCCCCGCTCACATCCTTGCAGGACTTTGCTGTGTTATTTTTTTTTCCCACCTCCTCTCCCTCACACCACCATGTTCCCCCATCTCAGAAAGCTTGTCTTGGCCCCCTCACCTTTCTTCCCTTCCTTCCCGGGGAGGCTTATTGTCTGGGCTCTTGGTGCCCCTCCCGGCCGTAGCCCACCGCTCCCCTCCTCGACTGAAAGCTGCTCACCTCGGCACCAAACTCCGTTGGCCTCTAGCGCCTGGCATTCCGGACCCGCCCCTCCTCAGCGTCCCGTGGCCCAGGCTAGCCAGGTCTCCGACCCTGTCCTGTCCTCTGTCACCCCTGCAGCCAGCCTCGCCTGCCACTGCCCAGCTCACCAGTCTCCCCGCGTTCCCGCTGCCCAAAGGGGCAGGGCTGGGGGCTGAGTGGAAGCTGTGCCCCGTTTCCCCACATGAATAGCAAAAACAAATGGATCCTGGAACACAGGAAGTGCTCTGGGTACCTAACAGTTAAAAACCTCATTCCGTCACCAGAACAGCCATTTTTGTGCTCAAAATGTGAGACTCTGAGACGGGAGTTCCTTTGGAGGATCTGGAAGATCTGGACTCAAACTCTAGAAGCCTGGCCCATAGAACCTGTTCCTATTAAATAGGCTTGGTGTCTGTCCGCCTGACTTCTTTTTTTTTTTTTTTTTGTTTTTTTTTTTGGGTTTTTTTTTTTTTTTAAATAGTTTATTGTCAAATTAGTTTCCACATAACACTCAGTGGTCATCCCCACAAGTGTCCTCCTCCATGCCCATCCTCCCCTCCCCCCCACATCCATCAGTCCTCAGTTTTTGTCAGCATTCGAGAGTCTCTCATGGTTTGCCCTGTCCACCTGACTTCTGAATGGTCTGGCTCCTGATGAACAAAGCCACACCAAGGGCAAGACCGGGAAGAAGCTGCTTCCTGAAGATTGTCCAGCTAACGGGGCTCTGTCATAGGTCGGCAGGCATTTGGGGAAGGCAGTGGAGTGCTCGCTTCCGCCTCTGTGCCTGGATTTGGGAGAATATGGTGCTCAGCCTTATTCAAAGCACAGCTTTTCCAGGTGCTCGGCCCCACCCTGCACCTGAGGCCTTGGCTTTGGGCAGCAGGCTCACTTCTCTGCAAGACCAGCGCTGCCATCCACCCAGCAAGCCCACAAAGGACTTCTATGCTGGGTAGTGAGGAATCGGACATGGCCTTCTCTCCAAGGGACGCAATGTGGGGGCTACTGCTGGAGTGGCGATGGGCATACATGAGTGTAGGCCTTTGCGTGTAGGGACCCCAGGCAGAGAGCTCCCCAGAAGAGGAGGTGGGGTCAGAGGCCAGCAAAGAAGGGAAGGCGTCAGTCTCGGTAGCCGGGGGCCACCTGCTCGCTCTTGGTCAGCAGCCTCAGAGCAGGGACTGCAGAGGCGGAGAGAGGGGAGGTGCCATTGCAGCGGTCCCAGCACCCAAGGCATCCTCCTGTCCTAGGAAGGTCCTGCCCAGGCACCAAGTGCTTGGCCCTGTCACCTGGAAGTGCAGGGCCTTCAGTTAGACCACATGAATGGCGTGGCTGTGTGACCTTCCCCAGTGGGCGTTTCCAGCTCTAGGGTCCCACATGGTGTCTGTCCACAGGGCCACCAGGGCTTGTAGGTTGTCTGCCCCTTAACTGTGGTGACTCATCCCAAATGATGGATCTTGGTAAAGATGCTTCCAGAGGCTTGTGTCTGTTCCTCAGGAGGTGGCTGCCTGGCTTTCCAGGGCCGGCTGGGCCTCCAGCAGTTCTCATCCGTCTGGCCGCTCCCTAAATCCAGAGAGCCGTTTACCTTTGGTGCCGTTGTAGCTCTTTGTGACCTCCTCTGAGGCTGCAGGGTAGTGGTATGTCCATTCTCAGAGTGCTTTTGGGGTCTCCTCAGGAAAACCCGCAGTGCTGTAGAATAAGGCCCGGGGGCTAACTTAGAAAAAAGTCAAGGCCACATTTAAGTGGACATTGGCCCGGTGAAGTTACCAATTTTAGAGTGCCTGGCCTTGGAGGAGGAGGAAAATACAGCAGTCCTCACAAAGGTCTGAGACCATTATTTCTTCACTCGGCTTTCTCCCTGTGCTCTGCATCTCGTATTTCCGCAGGTGCTTCAAAGGCATGGTTTAATAACTACCAAAATAAAATTATCACCTCGGATTGATTATACTTCTATCACCTCCCACGACTTTAAAACTAGTCATTACACACACACACACACACACACACCCCTCACTCTTAAGTACCCTTCCAGAGAATGTTTAGGCATGCTCAAGTCTCTTTTTTTCACACAAATGAGAATCCAACTTTACATAGGTTTCAACGACTGATTCACTTGATATCTCTCAGAAATCTTTGTCCACGAGTGTATGCCCGTTCACAGTGCACGTTCACGGTCGCTGCCCATCAGGGCACCGCCGGCGTGTGAATGAACCTTGTCCCTCTCCAGGGGGTATGTTTACAGTCAGAGGTAACAGAAATACCAGTTCAGACCGGTTTAAACAATGGAGGGAAGTTTTTGGCTCCTGAAGCTGGAAAGTCCAGAGGTGGGGTGAGTTTTGGGGTTGGTCTGATCCAAGTGGCTCAGTGATGCCGACAGGATCTGGTTTCTTTTCTCTCCTGTGCCTTCCGTGGTGTCCCTGTCAGCCAAGGCAGAGGGAGGGAAGATCACAGACCCTCGGGCCTTACTGCGATGGGGATGGCATGGTGGTGAAGCCATTGAGGGAAGGGTCCCACTTCTATCCCGGGACTACCCTGGGCTTGTCCTTCCCACGTAAACCATGGCCAACAGATGCCTGTGGAAGGGAGTGAGCACCGAGGAGGCCACAGTCACGACGCTTCTGTGGGTGGATGTTTTGGTTGGTGCGGTATTTTGTTATTACAAGGGCTTATAAAAACTCCATGGAATTTTGTTGTTAGAATTACTTCCTAGAAGGGTTTACAAGAAAAACAAGTTTTTAAAGGAGTTCTCCAGGGAGGTGGACTGACATTGTAATGACCTGCTGCTGCCAGGTCAGGGCTGGTGAGAGGGTGCTGTGATCACCAGCGTCAGTGGTGGAAGGAAGGGCTGGCTCTGGGCCAGCGGGGTGATTGACATGTCTCCAAGGACTCCCTCCCCCCCCCCAGTGGGTAGCCTGTGGCCCTGCAACAGCCCAAGATCCACAGAGAGGCTGAGCAAGAGGGGCAGGGGAGCCCTAGGCATCTGCCTTTGCCTTGGGAGATGGCTGGTCTGGTGGGAAGCATTTGCTTTCCGTGGCATCCTTGTTTCTAAGCGAGGATAAGCACTCAGATTCAGTGCCGCCCCTGAGGTTGCACAGGGAAGGAGCTGCGGAGTTGGGGCCGACGCGAGCCTGGCACCTGCCAGCCAGGCTAAGGCTCTAGGATTTGCCGTTTGCCAAGTAAAGGAGCAGCTGCATCTCCCTGAATGCCCCTGTTCCTTGCGGTGAGGCTTCCGGGTCCAGACACCTCGCCGCCTCGTTGCCGCCCCCTGGTGGCTTGGCCGCTCCTGCTCCTGGAGAAGGGCGGTACCCACACTGGCTGCTGCCTGCCTGCACCGCCACTTCCCCAGAGGCAGGGACCCGCTGGGGGCAAAGCCGAGATCAGTGGGGAAGGAAGAGGAGGAGGTCTGGGCTCTGTGGGAGTGCGTCTCCCGTGGAGATAGGGATGGGCTCTTCCGTCTCCCCTGCACTGCCAGGCGGCGAAACCGAAGCCATTACACGAGGGGAGAGGAAATCCTGGACCTGAATTCCTTTGGGTTCCGACCTGTGCTGTGGCAGGAAGAGCCCTGAGCCTGAGCTCGAGTTTGGGCTCAAAAACACCCCACTGAAACTCATGTCTTGGTCTCTTCATTTGTGAGGTGGAGATGATTACCTTTATGTCACAGGGTGTCCGGGAATATTCAGTTAATTAGGGGGAGCATGACTCCCCAGCCACCTGTTCAATAGCCATGTGGCTTTGGGAAAGTCGCTTAACCTCCTTGAGCCCTTGTTTTAAATATGGGGATTATAATACCCCCACATGGGATTGTCTTGGGGATTAGATGAGGCGGGTAGAGGGTTTTAACACAGGTCCGGATTACTCTGCGTGTGGCTTCAAGATGACTGCTGATAAGATCATTGAAGGGCAGTGACCGTAGCTGTCAGTCCCCCCTGCAGGCTGAGCTGCCTGGGTTACAAGTCACAGCTCAGGCTTCCAGCCGGGCTGAAGTGAACGGACCCTCTCCTCTATCCTGTTAGGAGCAAGGCTTGGAGGCCTGTAGGGAGACTCAGCAGGCATTTGGAGGTCAAGGTCTGTTTGCTTTCTGTGCATAGAGGTGGGGGGTGGGGCAGGAGAGAGTGTTGCTTCTTGCCTGGAGTGTGGGTCTTGCCGGAAGCCAGCACAATTCCAGACGCCCCCGGAGCCCCCAGAGGAAGCCGAGTGGCCCTCCCCCTCACAGGGGACCGGGGCTGTCTGCATGCCAGCCCCTGGGACAGCCAGCATGGTGGCACAGCCTGCCCTCAGGGGGCCCAGGAGGAATGACGTGGTCAGAAAGGGGTTCGAGGAGCTCGCGATGGGTAACAGGACAGGGCCCGGAAGCAGGCGTTGCAGGAGGTAAAGCCTCAAACACGGCAGGACATCACATTAGGACGGGTTGGACCCTATCGGGTCCCACTCGGGTAAGGAGAACAGACGCCCAGGGAAACTCTGGGGCCCGCTGAGGCCTCAGAGCGAGCGCCCAGGGCCAGGAGGCCGTCTGTGTCCCTTCCACCTTTGACACGTGAGGGTGTTCCTCCACGAGGTGGGGCAGCCTCAGCAGGGCGGAAGCTGGGAGCCAGGGAGGGGAGCGTGGCTGTGTGTGTAAGTCAAGTGCATGGGTCCCGGGTCTGCTTGCTCCCAGGAGAAAATCTCTGGGTGGATGAACACTGGGGAGCCACCCAGAGTCAAGAAGATTGTCAGGTAAGTGGTGCTTCATTCAAGTTTCTATTCTAAGGCAGTGTGAATCCAGAGGTCTGCCCCCTGCAGTCACCGCCACCACCGCCGCCTCTGGTTGCTGGTCCTCCCTCTCAGCCTCCCTGCCCAGCTGATTCAACCTCACTGTGCCTTTGCAAGGCCAGGGCTGCTGCCGGCCCTATTTATAGATGACTGACTATTGGGGCACAGCCATTCATCTGTCTGTGGGGACTGGGCCCAGCCTTGTGTTTTCTTTTTGTTTTAGACCTGCCGNGCTGCAGTCCTATATGGAAAGAGTTGGAGTGGCCCCTAGGAGGGACCTTGCACCCTGCCCCTGGAGGTATGGGAGCCCAGGCTAGACACCTACCTCCTGTTGGAGGTGGTATGGGTGGCACTGGGAGTGGGTTTTGTGCCACATGGCCACTGCTGGTCTTCCCGTCCCTAAGAGGGGCAGTGGTCTTCAGTGAGTCTGTTAGATGGATAATCCACCCCCCAAAGCTTTACCTACATAATATTACACATGCACATGTCAAAAATCGTCTTTAAATGAGGAAGCTGGTAAGATTAACAATCGGTTTGAAAGAGAAATCCTGTAGATCTATACGGAGTAAAGGAAATTTGAGATTGGCTTTTCTTGGGCTTCATTCAGCTGTGTACAGTTACGCACATCCATAGACAAGAAGTATTTTGCATTAACTCATAACTTAGTTGTAAAGCAGCTCAAAGGTCACGAAAGCCTAGAATCAGATAACCGGAAGAGTGAGCTCTAAACAACACGTGGTTCTCTGCCAGAGACCCCCAGAATCTTCTTTGCTCATTCCAAAGATTTCCTTCCACCTCTTATCTTTCTGGCACAGCTCACTTTTACAAATAAGACCCAGGCAGAGATTCCAAAAGAGCTGGCCTCTCGCTGTGAGAAATGGATTTTGGGGGTCGGAGCATCTCCTGCGTGCCCTAAGTAAAAGTGAGCCACGGTGCGAGGTGTCCTGGGGGCACTGGCTGCCCTCTCCATGATGGCTGGCTGGCTGGCTCAGGTCCTCAGGCCGTGTCTGCTGCCCTGAGAGCCTGCGTGTCAGCAGTGCTGCTTTAGCCCTGTCTCCCCGGCCACTCCTGTGGACACATCAGGAGCCGCAGCCAACCCGGCATCTGTCTTCTTCCCTCAGTACCAAGTCCCGCCCACACCCCAAACTGTGCTCCTCCACTTTCCCCATCTCAGCTGAGGGTCCCACCACCCACCCAGCAGCCAAATCCAAGAGGGTGGGCATCACCTGGGTTCCGAGCATGCAGTCAGCTCCCCTGCAGCCAACAGGATGCCAGCCAGGTCAGTGCTTCACTGCGCGGAACACCCACCGTGATGGACTTCAGGGTCTTTCTCCCTTTTTTGCTTCCACACAATTCCCGGGACTCCTGTTTGTAAGGTGTGCATTTGAGCCTCTTTGCAAGCATCTCTGCATTTTAAAGTGAGTTTACCTCCCTTCCCTGTGGATCTCAGAGTGGTTGTAAAAGCCGCAGGGGCTGGGTGGGCTCTGGTGATATTCTCATATGAAAGAGAATCTGTAATAGGTGCTCTGTAACGGATCAGCGGGGCAGCACAGTCTAACTGTGCTGTGTGCTCAGTAAAATGGGGATAGTGCTTCCAGCACTGCAGCTTAGGCAGTGGTGCTGGGGTTCTCAAGGTCAGGTCCCTAGACCAACAGGTCCCAGGCACCTGGGAACCCGTTAAAAGTGCACATTCTGTGGTCCCACTGCAGGCCTGTGGGGTCAGAAACTCAGGGACGGCACCCAATAATCTCTTCCAAAATTTTTTTTTAATGTTTATTATTGAGAGAGAGCAAGTGAGAGAAGGGCAGAGAGAGGGGGAGACACAGAATCCGAAGCAGGCTCCAGGCTCTGAGCTGTCAGCACAGAGCCCGACGCGGGGCTCGAACTCACGGACTGTGAGATCATGAAGTGAGCCGAAGTTGGACGCTCAACCAACTGAGCCACCCAGGGGCCCCCTCCAGTAATTTCTTTTTAACCAGTCCTTAGGTGATATTAATGCATGCTCACGTTTGAGGACCATTGCATGAGGGTAGAGTCAGAATAGACTAGCCATGAGAGCAAGCATCTCCTGAACTTGGGTGGCTTTGAAAAATAAGTAGAGGCCTTTGGAGTTGTTTCTAGTCAGCTGGTGGGTGGGGGAGTCTTAGGAGTGAAGCCCCAGTGGCCTGCTCACCACCTGTGTTCACATCCAATTGCCCAGAACTCATGCCATATTGAATTACAAGGGGCTGGCAAAGGGGCACTTGGGTGGCTCAGTCCATTGAGCATCCGCCTCTTGATTTCTGCTCAGGTCATGCTCCTAGAGTTGTGAGGTTGAGTCCCCGTGTCAGGCTCCATGCTGAGTGTGGAGCCTGCTTGGGATTTTCTGTCTCCTTCCCTTTGTCCCTCTCTCCCACTCACACTCACACAGTCTCTCTCTCTAAAATAAGAAAATTTTTAAAAAAATTAAAGCAAAACAAAACAAGGGCTGGCAAAAGTCTAGCTGCATGCCTGGAAAGTAGAGGAAGGTCTGATATTAGAGGAGACGAGTGGCCTGTGTCCCACGTCCCACCACTTAGGGAAATGAAGATCAGAACTGGATTTCCCGACTTCCAGAATCTTCCTTTGCAAGGAACCGAGGGCCTCGCCCAGCTCACTGCCTCTGCTCAGCTGCCTCACTGCTCATTGGCCCGGAGGCGGTGGGCACCTAGCCATGCTGGGCAGGTGACTGGGCTCCATGGGGCCAGAGCTGCGGCCCGGGAGCAGATCCGGGGACACGTGGCACACGGAACTCCCGGTGCCCTCCAGGCTGACCACAGGGGAGGCGTGGGCACAGCTGCATGGCCCCGGCAGGACAGCCCGGCTTGTGGGACCTTGTTACGGGCTCGGCATGATGGGTTTACGGCTTGGATCCATTAGCAGCTGTTTGGCCTAGACAATCAAGCTGACCTTGGGATCCTACGGTTTCCTGCTTCATAGTCTTGCTCTGAGAAGTAAATGAAATGGAGAAGGAAAGCGCCGCCGTGCCTGCTGCCACACAGTGGGCGGTAGGAAATCTTAGCAGCTTCTCTGAGCATGAGGACGGGTAGGGTGGGGGCTCGGGGTTCCCCTGGTGTCTGAGAACCCGTCTGGGGTTCTAAGCTGCTCACAAGGCAAGCGCACTGCTTCCCTCTGCGGGGCAGGGCGGTCTCGGGGCTGGTGTGGCTGGGCCCGCGGTTTGGATGTGACTGTGTTGGGGGCTGAGAGGCGCCCCAGGCAGTGCTTGATGGACTGTGTGGATCGGGGGTTCTGGAGTTGCCTCCTGCCCTTTGAGTTAATAAGAGCCAGCCCTGGGCTGGGACTTAGCCAATCTGTTCTGTTTGTGCTGAATGGCCTTGTTCCAGGGGAATTCGGGCGGAGCATTTTCCGATGAGCCGGACGGGGCTTTAGGAGAGACTTCGAGGGAGGGGTGCGGGCAAGTGTAGGTCATCTGTCTGGTCGATACTCCCTCCACCCCGAGGACCCAGAGTGTCGTGCTGTGTGCAGGCACGAGGGACTCAGCCTCCTCCAGAAACTACCGCTTTCTCTGCTGTATCACCGGATTCCTGGAGGGAGACGGGAACGGGACTGGGGCTGCATTCAGAGCTGCGTTCAGAGAGAGGCCTGGGGTCTGGGAGGACTTCCTGTGAGAAGTGGGCCTTCAGGAAGAGCCCTCCGAGAGGCTCTGCCCCAGGTGCCCACCTTCCTGACGTCCTGTCCCGTCCGCCTCTGAAGCTTCCTTGGCGAGACAGAAACAGAGAGAGCCAAGCCACTGGGGTGGTCGGGACACATGGGCGGCAGTGACCTCGGCTCAAGCAAGGTTAAGCAAAAGGAGGGGGTTATTCAGTTCCCAGGGCAGGGAGGGACAGGGGGACGTTCCCAGACAGAGAGAGAGGAAGCAGGGCCTTGGGGGCCCGGACGGGACTTCACACGGCCAGGGTGTTCCCTCCGTCAGCGACTCTGCGTCTCCCCGTGCGTTGGCCCTGTTCTCTCCTGCTGCACGCAGACCTTCTCCCCTGTGGGGAGACAGGAAGGCCCGCAGCCCTGAGTCAGAAGTGTGGTAGCAAGTCAGCCCGTTTCTCCCAGTGTGGGAATATCAGTCCCAGGCCCGAGTCGCACGTGCGTCTGGGACTCAGGACTTTCCTGGACACCAGAAGGCATTGGGGGAAGCTTGCTGGGCGGACATTAGCTGCCACAGCCCCCCACAACCACCTCATATTTTGAATCACCGAGCTAGTGAAGAATCGGGTCCCAGTTTAAGGAACAGGGAGACGCAGCTCACGTGATCACCTCCCGTGTGCCAGGCCGCCGCTGACATGCCTCCCCTTACGTGTTTAATGCTGACAGAAGCCCCGTGTCACGCCCTGATCACTTCCACACACACACACACACACAGACGGGGAAAAGGAGTCATGGAAATGAGAAGCGCTGCCCCAGAGGTCAGGCTTGGGCTCTGCCGCGGTAATTGTGTGACCATGTCTTTACCGCTGTGTTTTCGCTTCCCAATGTCAGTGTAGGTGCCCTTGCCCTTGCCCTTCAGAGGTACTCAGAGCCTATCTGTTCCATGTAGGGAAAGCCCCAAGCCCCTCCCCCTGATTTCTGCTAACTCCAGGGACCCACGCTCCCATGTGCCTCCAGCTCCTGTGCCCCTTAGTGGTCTCTGCTTTGTCCCTTCTCTGTCCTGGCAGAATTGGATAAAGGTTAGGGGTTCATTGGTTTATTATTCTGGTTTTTGTTGTTGTTGTTGTTGTTTTTCCCTGTAAAATCTCCTCATGGCAAGTCTTTGGAGAATTAAGTCGTTCTGATGAAGATTTGGGACACGGGGGTCCACAGCCTGGGGTAGCGTGGCCACCTGTCTCTTTCCTTCCCCTGCCGTCCCTGCTCCTGTGGAACCCGATGTCCAGCCTGTCACATGGAGCTGCTCGGCTCGCCCTGGCACTGCCTCCCAAATGTGCGTGTCCGGGCCTGGTGAGGTTCCCACATCATGGGCCCTTCCTTTTAATTGGACCTGCCTCGCCTCCTCTTAGAAGGCAGTACAGGTTAAAATATTCTTTTCTTCCTTTGTAAAACTGAGACCATACCACACATGCTACTTTACAACCTGCTTTCTGCCTTAGCAATACATAACGAGCACCTGTTTGTGCCAACACATAGGCTTCTCAGTCACAGTTCTGATGGCCGGATAGCATTTTATCCTATATACCTGCCGTGATTTGCTAATCCAAACCTCACATATGGAGCCCATCAATTACTTGGGAATGTTTTGCTCTTACGACTCATGCTGCAGTAGTTACCCTTATGTGTGTCACAAAAACCCCAGAGTCCATGACCACCGAGGGATGTCCTGGTAGGATCAAAGGTAATGGACAAGGATCTAGCTAATTGTTTCTGGTCTGTTTATTGAACACATATTCATTCCCCTCCCCCAATATGAGCTGCCATTTTGATTGTGTGCTAAATAATTACGTTTATATTTGGATCTGTGTCTGGGCTTTCGCATCTCAGTCTGCCTGTTCTTACGTCAGAACAGAAATATTTGCTTGATAGGTTTGAATTGGGCAGTGCAGAGCTCAATATGCTTCCATGTCTTCTAGGCTGTTCTCAGCTACTCATTCTTTTGTCTAACTTGGCAATCATTTTATCAAGCTTCTCCCTGACTTTGCAATTAATTTCCAGGTTTGACCTGAAATTGTATGAGATGTATAAATTGATATTGTATTCGTTAAACATTGCTGCATAACAAATCATCCCAAAGTTGGGTAGTGTAAAACAGCACATATACGTCTCCTACCCTTTCTGAGGGTCAGGAATCTAGCAATAGCTTAGCTGGGTGGTTCTAACGAGGTTGCAGTGAAGGTGCGGCACCCGGCTGCAGCTTCACCTGCCCAGATCTCCCTGCCAACCTTGCTCACATGCCTGCTGGTGAGAGACTGCAGTTCCTCACCCCATCACATGGCTGTCCCAAAGTGATGAGGGAAAGAGAGCCCGAAGGGGAAACAGAATGTCCTTTATACCCTAATCTCAAAAGTGACATCACCATTCTGGTGGTTTCTATTGATGGCGCAGACCAACACTGACATATGTGGGGTTGTATGTCATATGCTATGGGGTCACATGTACCCCAGGTCACAAATACCAGGAAGCAGGGAGTTATTGGGAGCCATACTAGAGGCCGACTGACATGGATGAATTAGACATTTTCTGCCATTAGATCTTTCTGACTGTGAATGTGGTGTGTTCTTATAGCCCTGGAAAGCCTAGGCACACCCTCGGGGAGGAGTTTTACTTTTCTTTTCTTTTTTTTTTTTTTTTAATATTTTAATTTATTTCTAGGAGAGAGAGAGAGAGAGACAGCGTGAGCAGGGGAGGGTCAGAGAGAGAGGGAGTCACAGACTGAAACAGGCTCCAGGCTCTGAGCTGGCAGTCAGCACAGAGCCCGACGCGGGGCTTGAACCCATGAACCGTGAGATCATGACCTAAGCGAAAGTCGGACGCTTAACCGACTAAGCCATCCAGGTGCCCCAGGAGTTTTACTTATCTGAATATGGGTCTCCCCATGTGTCAAATCCATTTGTCAAACCCACTCCCAGTATTTCATCTCTGGTTCTCACTGTGAATGGGATCTTTTTCACACTGTATTTTCTAAGTCGTTGTTGCACTTCTCAGGGACACCTTTACCAGAGGAGCTAAGAGTTGGTTTTCATGGCCATGATCTTTCAGTGTTGGAGCTGAACTGGTGAGAGGGCAGAAACCACTGTGGACTTTCACTGAGCCCTTGGATGGCAAAACTGAGACCAGGTTGAGATCCTAAGTGTGCTCTTAGAAGCGGCTTCCCCAAATGTCTGTGCCAGGGGAGGTGAGTAGAATATGAGAGAGCCTTCCTGGGGCCCATCCTTCCATGGTGGCTGCACCCAGGCTTTCCCGGGGCTAAGATGGGATTCTCTGGCCATTGCTGGACTGTGCCTTCAAGGGACCACGTGATTAGGGCATGAGGGGACGGCCAGGGCAGGCAGCCTATAGCGGGACCATCAGTCTACCTAACGCCCCATAGATTTAGACCATTTGGTCACGTCTCCTATGTCCAAGCCTCTAGCAACCTCACTGAGTCCTGTTCTCGACACTTGCCCACCATCTACACAGGCTGTAATCAACTCTACCTTGAAAGCTCCTTCCTTCATTCTCTTTTCCTTCTTTTATTAAATTATTTTTAAACGTTTTATTTATTTTAGAGAGACAGAGGGTGAGCAGGGGAGGGGAAGAAAGAGGGAGAATCCAAAGCGGGCTCCGGGCTCTGAGCTGTCCGCACAGGACCTGACGCAGGGCTTGAACCCATGAACCGAGCAATCATGACCTGAGCTGAAGTTGGATGCTTAACCAACTGAGCCACCCAGGCACCCCCTTTCTCTTTTCCAATAGATATTTATTGCACCTGCTGCACACTAAGCGGTGTCGTAGGCACTGAGGGCATCAATGAAGCACAGCTTGTTATCTAATAGGGAGAGACAAAAGCAGAAAACAAGTAAAATGGTATTTTACAAAGTAAGTAATAAGGGAAAAAACTGAGCTGAGTAAAGAAGGATCAAGAGTACAGAGGAGTTAAAAGTTTGAGCAAAGAGGTGAAGGAGGTAAACGAACCCTGTGGCTTCCAGACAGAAGGAAGAGCCCGGGGTAAGGCTCTGAGGAGGAAGGTGCCTGGTGCGTTTGTGGAAAGTGGGGGAGGCCAGCGGAAGGAGGGGTGTGGGAGGGCTAATCTGGGGGCAGGGGGTGGGGAGAGGCAGATCCCTGTAAGGACTTGGGCTTGGACTCTGAGTAAAATGGAAGCCCGTGCAAGGTTTCCAGCAGAAAATGCCATGATCTGATTTAAAGTTTAAGAGGATTTTAAGCAGATGCAGAAATAACCTGATAGGAGGCTCTGGGACAAGAAATGTCTCCCAAGTCTTCTCTCCTTAGTCCCCACTGGCAGCTCCCCGTACGGTCCTTATCACCTCTCCCCTAGAGGTGACTATCCTCCCTGCCCCCCTGCTCTTCCAGTCTCCTCTCGGCACCAGCACCAGAGCTGAGGAATGTCCCCAAGAGGCTTAGGGGCTTGGGAACCTCTGGTGGCAGGAGCAGTTTATCCATCCCCATGCCGTAGCCTTCCTGGCCAGGGCTCTCTGGCTTTGCCTACACCTCCCGCCCTGGGGGTGGAGGTGAGGGTGGGGGTGGAGACCAGAATTTTGGAATCACATTTTAGGACTTTTGAAATACATTTAGTTTCAGTCATCTATCATACTTACAACAATATAGAATTTTCTATAGTGGTCTCCCTCGCCTTTCCAAGGAGAAAGCAAGAAACCACGTGTGTGTTCCTTAGGTTTCCTTTGTCTCCACAAAAGTAATCACATACAGAATTTAAACACTGGATTACACTGTGCACAGTATTCTGCACGTCCCCTTTTCGTTTTATCTGCCGTGGGCATCTTCCTCGCCAAAGCAGACAGCTCGACCCATCCTTTGTGACAGGTGTAGTGCTCCGTACTAGGGACACCCCACCCTGTAGAGGGCCGTTCAGGTGGTTTCCAGTCCCTTGCACAGCGTTGCTTGCGTTTCCTCCTGCCCCAGAAGGAATTGCGTTAGCATGCACTATTAAACACATCGCATCGGCCAATGACCAATGAAAACAAAGAGCCTCTGAAAAGCGGCAGACAACTGTAGACCCAGGGGCCCCTCGCCTCGTTTTTAGTCGCCAGTACTCCTTTCGTTTGCGTGGCCCCTGCCCCTGGGGTGGCGGCCATTAACAGCCACCGTGTCCCTGCCGCATGGCGTCGGGCGGCGGGTGCCCCGCCACCCAGATCCCGGCGTCACCTCCAAGCGCCGCAGGGTCCCCTGGGCTCCCAGCAGGCTGGCTCCCCGCCTCCTCGCGGCGCCCACACNNCTCCCGGCAGGGTGGCCTCCTCAGGGTGCCATCAGATCCACCCGCCCCGGAGGCGCACTAGCAGGCTGCCCTTTCCTGCTCTGCGATCTGTCCGCCCTCTGGCTGTAGGCGCCTGACCCCCCCTTCCTCAAAGAAAGAAGGAGGCTGCCAGCAGGAGGCTGGACTCCCTCGGTGCCCCTGTCCCCTTGTCTCTGCTCCGGACTCCATGCTCCCGCCCAGCCGCAGCTAGGGCGCGGAGAGCTGTGCCCCAGCCAAGGGAAGCCCGTCGGTGCAAGAAGCTGGGGGAACCAGCACACCCGTGGGGGAATCGCCAGAATGTCTGAGCTGGGGGGACAGAAGAGGGCAGGGTGGGGGCCCCGGGCCCTGCGTGGCCAGAGCCTCTGTGCGGAGGCTGCAGCAAGCTGGCTAGACCTGGGGGAGGGGCAGCCTGGCCCTTCACACTTGATTTTGACCCTGTGCCTTGAAGCTCATCCCAACAGCTTAATTATTCTGCCGTGTGTTAGCCTAGCAGAGGGAGAAGAGGACCCACTCACACCTGCGTTCCATCACCCTGGGGGGTCTGATCTACCTTTGGCCCTCATGGGGAGGGAAGGGGACATGAAGGTCACCAGTCCTACCGGGCCACAGTGCCAGACCCTGTTGGGTTGTTTTCTCCCGGTGGGGCTACATTTTTAAGCCATCAAAAGATTCACAGTTGCCAGTGGATGTCAAATTTGAAAACTGGGTAGAATCCCAAGGTGGCAGCTTATGGACTGGGTCACCACAGGCAGGTTACTTACCTTCTGAAGCCCGGCTTCCTTGTGGGGTTACACGGGCAGCTGTGAGTAGCCCTGAGCACCCCTGGGGCCCAGTCCTACTCATGTGAACGCAACAGCACGCTCTGTCCAGGGTGCTTCAGATCCAGGGCACAGAGAAAACCCAGCATCGTTCTGTTTGGTGACCTCCAGGCACCCACAACACGCAAAAACCTCAACAGCAGCAACCAGAACTGATCCCTGGAGACAGATGCAGAGCCTTAGGACCTCATCATAGCGAAGCAGAGAGGAGTTGGCCTCCTTTGTGTCCTTGAATTCCTTGAGAAAGACCCTTCCTTGACCCTGTCGATTTTTCTTTCTTGCTGGGCTCTAACACGGTTAGAAGGCAGAGTTTTAAAAACATTACTTCAGGGTGCCCCATGTTCTGGAAAAGAAGGAGGTTGGCAAGGTGGAGCAGGTAGAGAGAGGGAGAGGCTGAGGAGCCTAGAAACTCCTGGCTGCCTCCTCTGGCCCGTTTGAAGTTGGCTCCAAAGACATGGAATTAGTAGGCAGAGCTGCCTCCTCCTCTTCTTACCCGCGGAGGAGAGATCAGTTCCTGGCTGGCCGGGGCAGTGTCATCGATATAGCTGGTGTCATCGTTACCTTCCACTAACAGATCACTCGACACCTGTCGGCCCAGGCAGGGCCGGGTCCGGCATTGCCCTGCAGAGCGGGAGGCTTTGACCCTCCCCATTGTCCCTGAACCCCAGGGGAGCCCGAGACACAAGCGCTGCTGGGATGTGGCAGCTGGGGACCCATCAGAAGGGCTAGATTGCTCCTGGTGCCCGCCCTGTCCTCCTTCAGGGTCCCCGGCTGCTTCTGAGCTTCCTGCTGCCTGGCCCCTGTCGCTGTCCCGGGCAGAGGAGATGAGTTTGTCCCTGGCTGGAAGCTGAGGCAGAGTGCTGATGCTGCACAGAGAACGGGTCCCCCGAGTGGCCCCAGAGCGAGGAGCCAGGGGTGAGGAGTAGCCTGGGGTGACCCACCCGGCAGGGCCTCCCTGGCTGGCCACCCTCTGGTGTGTGCGCCCCAGGCGACATCATGCTGCAGCAGATCCTGAACGACATGTACATCGACCCCGAACTCCTCGCTGAGCTCAGTGATGTGCAGAAGCACATCCTCTTCTACAAAATGCGAGAGGAGCAGCTGAGGCGCTGGAGGGAGCGCGAGGCTTGGGAGGCCCTGGCCGAGGCAGAGGGCCTCAGGCCCCCGAAAGTCAAGCGAGGTACGTGGCTGGGAGTCACCGAGGGCTCAACCCCCGGCCTCCCAGGAGGTGGCAAAGTTCTTGATGCCAAGGCTGCATTCTTTCAAACGAGCGCTAATGCGATGAGTGCTGGGGACTTGAAAGCCTTGTCCGGTGAGCGTCTGGCCTCATTCACCTGGTCTCTGTGTTTTGACCAGGTCTGTGAGGCTCTAAGGCTGCAGAGGGGGCTCCCTGGAGGCCCTGATGGGGATGGGGACTGGGGACTTGCTTTGTCTTGCCGTGGGAGGCCCAAGTTCTGGGAAGACACCGTTGGGATCTCGGTTTGGGCTCAGACGTGGTTGGTGATTGCCTGGCGAGGGAGAGGGCATGCTCTTGACCTTCCCCGGCGGCTCTAGGATGGCGGGCCAGAGTGCAATGAGGACACGCAGTCCCTCCCTCCCTTGTGCGTGCAGAGCACGGTGGCCCTCAGCTGGGGCCAGCACAGTACACCTGCCTCTCCTCCCTGTTTTCGTGTGAGAGGATGCTTGGTGTTGTGACTTGAGCCTTGCTGGGCTTCTGGAAAGAGGGTGTCAGGGAATGTCCCGCACAAAGAATGACCAGCCCCAAACGGCAGTAGCAGCTGCGGAGAAGAAACAGGAGGCCCACCTGCCTTTCAGGTGGCTTCTGTGCGGTCATGCGCCTGAGGACTGGTGCACTTGTGATGAAGAGCCATGTGAGGTCGTCAGGCCGCTGAGGCTTGGGACGGGGCTTGGGGGCCCTGTTGGTGGTACTCTCTGTGGATGCTGCACTTTGCGGTTTTCTGAGCCCCTTCGTCCCCTCTCTCGTTCGCTCCTCCCAGCAACCCTCCCCTCGGTCTCCATACTGTTCTGCAGAGTGAGGCGTAGACTTGATCTGTTTCAAGTTTTCAATCCAGGACCAAGTCTGGTATCTGGACTGGGCGTGCAGGTGTCTTGGCGACCTGGCTCCTCCTCTCCACTCCAGGCTCCCCACCGGACAGTCCTTGCCATGTGCTACAGGCCCCGCTCTCACCCACGGGGACACACTTGCTCTACCTCGCCTCTGTCTTGGCACAAGTAGTTCTTGCTGTTGGAAACGCCAACCCCCCCCCCCCCCCCCCCCCNCCAGGAGTCTTTGGGGCAGGCTTCTCGTGCAGGGAAGAACTTGTTCCTCTCCAGGTGCTTGGAGGGTAGTGGCCGCCCCTGCCCGAGGACTCGCCACGCTGTCTGTCCTTTATCATCTGCTCGCCTGGCGCTCCCCGGGGTCCCAAAGCCACTGGAGCATGAGACCATGCTGCATTCTGTCTTCCATCCTTGGGTCTAGCGGAGAGCTGGCACGCAGTTAAATCCCCATTTTGAATGAGACACAAGACAGGACCCAAGGGGGAGAGCTCCGACTTGGCTGTCTGTGGCTGGTACCCAGGCCGGGGCCTTCCGGGCCGGGCTGCCCTGGCAACTGCCATCACNCCACCTGGCCTGGGCCCTGGGGCCTCACACCGTCTGCAGGCTGGCTCTTCTGGGAGGAAGACAGATGCCTAAAAATTGAACTGCAAAAACATTTTTATGGCAATTTGTCACACACTGACATCTACATTTTCATGTGTAAATTATACATTAAACTCATTTGGGTTTCTGGTGCAGAAGACTCTTTTCCAGGTAATTAATTTTCTGATTTAAAAAGAATGGAGAAGAGGAGGAGACACACTGAGGAGTGTGTGTATTTCAGGTCAGGATCTCGTTCAAATGTCAGCTCTTTGCTTCAGTCCTGCCTGCGGAAGTGCCCAGGTGGACCGCGGCGAGCTCTGGGGGGGCTGACATTGCCTCAGAAGGTTGCAGAACTTCTGCTGTAAGGGTCTGGGATGCAAGGTGCTTGCTGTGTGTTCTGGAATCATGATGAAGGGTTTACAAGCCCCCATCTGATCTGTGAGTATCCTACATTTATCAGGTGCCTGCCCTCACTGAGTGTTCCCATAGCCCTGTGAACCCATTTCAGACGGGGAAGCCACGGCTCACGGAAGTGACTCAGTCCATCCAAAGTCACTTAAATGCTAAGAAGTGGAGTTGAGAAGAACATCCCTTGACTTTGGCCTTGGGTCTGGTGACTGATGTTTATTTCTACTCATTCACTTTTTTTTAATGTTAATTTTTAAAAACTGTTTATTTTTGAGAGAGAGAAAGAGAGAGAGCCTACACAAGCGGGGAAGGGGCAGAGAGCGAGGGCAACACAGAACTCCAAGCAGGCTCCAGGCTCTGAGCTGTCAGCACAGACCTCAATGCAGGGATCGAACTCATGAACCATGAGATCATGACCTGAGCCGAAGTTGGATGCTTAACCCACTCAGCCACCCAGGCACCCCTCCATTCATTCATGTTTCAACTCAGACTTTATTTTTTTAATGTGTTATTTATTTCTGAGAGAGAGAGAGGCAGCGTGAGCAGGGGAGAGTCAGAGAGAGAGAGATACAGAATCTGAAGCAGGCTCCAGGCTCTAAGCTAGCTGTCAGCACAGAGCCCAATGCGGGGCTTAAACCCTCAAACTGTGAGATCATGACCTGAGCCGAAGTCAGACACTTGACGAACTGAGCCACCCAGGCACCCCTAAACTCAGACTTTAATTTAACAAATGATCTGTGCATGCATTCATTTGTTCATCTATATAAGCAAATACATGAATACTTCTTCATCCTCTTGTGCAATGCGACTGAGTGCTGACTTTGGCGAACCGGAGGATACTTTGGCCCTTGAGACTGGGGGTAGACATATCCCAGGGAACACAGCAGACTGGTGTGCCAGGAGTGAGGCTTGGGGCCCAGCAGCCACATGGTGGCTCAGGGCAGGAGTAAGTGGAGACATGGTCCATTGTCTGGACCTTTTCTCTTACCTTCACCACCCCGCTTGTGTCCTGAGGGAAGGATCTGCCATGTTGAGGTATGTGCCTCTTGGGATCTCCGAGCACGACTTACTCAGGCCCGATGAGCCTGGAATGATGCCTTGCTTGCTCCTGCCCATTGCCCCAGCCCTGTCTTGTTCCCTAAAGCCTCCCTCCCACTGCCTCATTTCTGGGGCTATTTCTCAGCTCCTAGCAGACATGACCTTGCTGTCGCTAGGGCTCAGGCCCTGGAGGGCGGGGCTGGGCATGGTGCGCCCTGTCCCTGAGAACTTTTCTGCTATCCAGTTGTGCCTGGACATACCATGGAGGTCTACCATGGTGTCTGCTGTTTTGTCCCATTTCTGGCAAAATCTGATGTCTGACAGGACTCTGGCGAGGCACGCTCTGATACTGGGTGCCTTGTAGATTCAAGCCCAGCCCCTCCAACGTTACCATGGCCTTCACACCCTCTTCCCCTGTTAGGTGCCCTTTTCCCACAAAAGCCCCCATCACATGTCAGGGGTTGTGGAGCCTCACAACCTCCAGCCCCTTCCGTGCTTGTTCGGTCATCCCTGTTTCTTAGTGGTGGTGGTTGGGGGGAGCTGGGTGTGGCCTAGGAAAAGGACCCAGGAGATGTGTATTCCACTGCTGCCATGACCCAGGACACCTCCCCACCTGGACCTGTCTGTTCTGTCACGAACGACTGTGTCGGTATTAGAGTGCTTCCTCTGTGACCACCTCTGTATCCATCTGGACGTCCTTTGCCTGGGAGCCAGATATCCTTCCCCACCCTCCTTCCTGCCTGCTTCTTGAACATGGCTGACCCTGGCCACCCCTGTCAACCCCCTCTCTTAGGGGTGTCGGCTTAGCCTGGGCAGCAACCAGAAGCAGCTCTGAGACACCCTCCTGAGCATCCTCTCCGTGTCTCAGAATTAAGCCACTGCTGCTGCACATCTGTCCCGGCCTTGTTCCCCGACATGGGCCCGGTCCAGGCCCCGACGACAGCTGTGTGACACACTCCTTTTCTCGGGGCATCTGCCTTTTCTCTGTTTCCTGGGAACCATCCAGTAACCATGGCAACCTCGCCTCCTAGGCCCAGGCCCTCCTAGCCTCTGTGAGTTCCCTTCTCCTGAGCCCCACCGGGGAAGTGTTGACCTTGAACGCAGCCCCGCCTGGAACCCTGTACTCTCCTGCAGATGTTCCTCGTAGGTCCCCCCTGCTTCACGCTCACTCCCTGCAATCCTTTCTCTGCACAGCAGCCAAAGAAATGTCACAACACCTGCTTAGCTCATTCATCTCCCCACCTCACTGGCTTCCAATGCACTCAGAGAAAATAGAGTGCTTCTTGTTGGCCCGTGCCCCCTCTCCCACCTAATCACCACCCGTCGGTGGCCCTCTTCGGGGGAATGCTCTCTCCCCAGATCCTCACGAGGCTGAGTGCTTCCCTAACCACCCACTCTCCATGAGTCCCATCCCGTTCTCTCTCTTACAATGCCTAATTTCCTCTACAGAACCTACAGCATCTACACATATCTTTTTTAAAAAAGTAATTGTGGTAAATTACACACAACATAAAATGCACCATTTTAACGTGTCCATTTCAGTGACAGTACATGCAAAATGTTGTGCAAACTCCGCCTCCATCAAGTTCCCCGACATTTTCATCCCAGAACAAAACCCTTTACGGATGGAGCACTCCCTCCCCATCCCCTCCTCCCCTCAGCCCTTGGCAGCCCCTGGTCGGCCTTCTGTCTCTATGGATTTGCTGCCTTTCTTTTTGCTTATATATCCGTTTGCTGGTTCATGGTCTGTCTCCTCCGTTAGCCTGAAAGCACCTGGTGGCCACGAACATTGTTGGCTTCAGTGCCGGCATCTGGATGCGGCTGGGGAATGTGGGTGCATGGCTTGCACGCATTCGTGTCACAATATCTGGACCAGAGGGATGGGTGAGGCTTTCTTTTTAAATGGAAGCCTGTGTGCTCTGCAGTGTGACCTCTCCTCTAAACCTCGAGAATCTTCAGTGAAAGCATAAAAGTCACAATATACATGTGTTTGGGGATAGGTTATACGAGCTGAAATAGGATCTATGATCACATAGAAGTGATGGCAATTCTGTCACCTTTTCACGGACTTAGAGCTCATTTCAGTTTCCTTCCTTGTTTTAAGATTTTGACTTAGATTTTAGTTTGATCAATACAACTGTTTTTCTCTTTGTATCTTCTTAGTGTATATTTGCCTTTATTTTTTTTCCTCCAGCCTTTTAATACCATTTTATTTTTAGAGAGTCTACTGGAAAATGTATATAAAATAGCATACACTGTTTTAAAATTTATTTTTGGGGAGCACCTGTCTGGCTCAGTCGGTGACTCTTGATCTCGGGGTTGTGAGTTCGAGTCTCATGTTTGGCGTAGAGATTACTTAAATAAATAAATACTTATTTTTAAATTATTTTAAAATAAATATTAAAAAAATGAAACTTATTNGGCTAAAATATTTTGTCCTGTGGATGAGAGATTAAGGATTTTAAAATATTTTTCTTCATGATTTTCTTGGTATAATCAAGAATTTTATTTATTTGTTTGTTTATTATTTAAAAATAAGTTTTTATAGAGAGGTCAGTGAAGAGTGGAAGTGGGGGGGGGGGGAGAAGAGAGAGAGAGAATCCCAAGCAGGCTCCACACTCAGTGTAGAGCCCAATGTGGGGCTTGATCCTACGATCCTGGGTTCATGGCCCATGACCTGAGTTGAAACCGGAAGTTGGACACTCAATCGACTGAGCCACCCAGATGCCCCTAATCAAGAATTTTAGATGGTCTCTGAGAGCTGTGTGTGCATGTATGTGTGTGTGTGGATGGTATTCATGTTGCTGGTACTTTGGGGTGGGGCCAGACTTTTCTGTTTCACCTGCCTGAACAGTGAGACCCAGCACGGGCCTTCCATCAGTAGGTGCTCCATCCAGGATTGTGCACTTGACTAACGGGGCCCCACTTCCTGGCTTGCTATCCCCGTGTTCTGTTGGCAGGTGGCAGAAGAAAGGTTGGACAGCTGTGCTGGTGAGCGAGCTCCTGGGGTGCCATCACACTGCTTCCTGGAAGCTCTTTCCTTCATCTGCAATGGGGGAGGGGTTTCTGGGTGGCTGGGAGGGTGGAGGAGGCCCTGTGCAAGCTTCCCGTGCCACCGCTGCTTACACAGCACCTGCTGAGGGCCTCTGGTTCCTTTGCAGCTCACCGCCTGGGCCCCCTTTCCTTCTTGCCTTCCCCAAGCCCAGCGATGCGGTGCTGACTGAGGCGGTGAGGTCCATGGACCCCCCATCTCTGGTGGTAGCACTTTTAGAAAGTGAAAGGCCCAATGTCACTAGTAAACCACACCAGATTATAACACTAAATAGGCGAGTGTCAAAGAAATTTGACAGTAGTAATGTTGATGAGGATCCAGGGAAAGAGATATCCTCGCCTACAACGGCTGAAGGGGACATATAAGGAGGGACAGAGTGCTTGTTCTTTTCTAAGATTTCTGCAGGTTCCCGAAGAGCTTGGGCCCACTGGGATGGAGGCAGATACCAAAGACCAATGCCTGGAGCCACGCAGCCGGCCAGTGGTCAGTGCCCAGCAGAGAACTTGACTTTCCGGGTAGCTCCTTGCCCTTTCCTGGCTGCTGCCAAAGGTCAAGGACTTTGAGCAGACTCCGCTCTGGATGGAGGGAAGCCCCTGTCCTGCCTGTTGAAAGGGGGATGCCTGAGGAGCTGCTGAGGTTTAATTTCTCTCCCCTTGCATCAGGGCTGACCATGCTTGCCACCTCCCTGCTTCCCCTTCCGGGTTGGAGGTCAGCAGGGACAGTTTCTGAGAAAGGCCACCAGCTGCTTATCTCCCACCTCCCTGTAACCCGACCTCAGGTCTCAGCTCCAGCTCAGAGTAACAGGTTGCAGCAGGCTGCCTGTCCATCAGCTAATCTCGCCGAGTGGCTAGCATTACAACTTTCCAGGTTTTTCTCACATGAAAATTAACAAAGCTTCTTAGGGTTTTCCCATTTGGAACCAGATTTCACATCCGACTTTGGGGGCGAAATTCCTTGAGTGCCTTTGCATACCTATTTCTCCCATGTTCTTGTAAAATTATGTGACATTAGGCCTCGGGGCCATTTGTTTTTATCCTATCCTTTCACTGATATGTTTATTTTCTGGCCGTCATGGGTTCTCACAGCTGGGCTCTGTGAGATGCTAAAGATTTCGGACGTCTGTGCCTTGAGTACGTGTACACCCCTTCCTTTTTCAGATTAAGTTATTTTGTGCCTCAGGTGTTGTTCCAGATAAAAATTAGTGGGCTGATAAGGAACAGGACTGAGACTGGGGTCCAGAGACCTCACTAGCTCATGACTGGGCTGTGTCCATTCGGAGAGGAGGTGGGGTTGAAGGTGGTGTCATTTCGGATGACACCAAGTCCTAATGTACATGGGGCGTTATGGTCTTGGTGGAAGTTCTTGGATTTGTCCCTTATTCTCACAGGAGAGGGCAAGTCTTCTGAAAGAATGTGGCCTGGAGCTTGGGAGGTGGGGTGGGGGGGTCACTTCCGGAGTCAGTTTATACTCAAGGTTAAAGTGAGTGTGTGTGTGTGAGGGGTTTAGTGTGACTTGACCCCAAGTGTGTCACTGACCCAGTTCTGAATACGGCATAGAGCAGCCTGGCATTATTGGCACCATACCCGATGCCCACACCATGCCAGCCTTTTTTTACATCACTTGTGCCGGAAGTGGTACAGTGGTCATTGGGGCCAAGTTCAGCGGCTCTGACCACCCTCCAATTGTAAGTGTCTTCCACTGATTAATTTCACCTTAGCAAGTTATCCAAGCTTCCCTGAGTCTCAGTTTCCTTTTACGTACATTGGGGACGATGGCAGTAGGACCTATATTGCAGATCTGTGGGCGGGATTAAACGAGATGCTCCCAGTAGAGCCTGGTTTGTTGAAGTACCTGATAAACATTAGCAAAAGCACATTTCTCACCTCATGGAGTTCTTCTCTGTTTGTATGTTTTTCCCAGAAGATTAAAGTTCACGGCTTAGAATAAAAAGCACCTGTATAAAGGGAACACACCAGCAGTTGGGACAGCCACCTCTGTGAAGGATTCCTTGAAAGGTACCATTTCATCAGAAGTGACCCTACCCTTAGGAGATATCTATCTATCTATCTATCTATCTATCGGTCGATTGATCGATCGATCCTCCAGTCTGTCTGTCTGTCTGTTTAGATTTATTTTAAGGAATTGGCTCACCTGATTGTGGGGATGGGCAGGTCTGTCATCTGTAGGGCACACCAGCAGACTAGAAACTCAGGCTGGATTTCTATGTTCCAGTCTTGAGGCAGAATTCCTTCTTCATGGGGAAACCTCAGTTTTTTGCTCTTAAGGCTTTCAACTGGTTGGGTGAGGAGAGTAATCGGCTTTACTTAAGTCAGCCAATTGTGAATGGTAATCACGTCTACAAAAATCTTCACAGCAACATCTAGACTAGACTTGACTAGACAATTGGGCACATGGCCTATCCATGTTGACATATAAAATTGACCATCACAGCTTATAATTGATTCTACGCACATATAGTAAATGCCTACTGTGTGCCTCTATTGTGAGAGATGCCAGAAGTCCTCCATCCAGCTGGGGTGGCCAGACACTTTGGGAAGGATGTGCTGGGTAAAGGAGGATCCTTGCAAGCTACCTCTTATAATCCAAGAATGGCAAGCACAATCTGGAATCCGGAAGCTGTCTGTAGCCAGAGTTGTTTCTTTCCCAGTTTCTCATTTTTTTTTTCCTGCACACTTGCCCCTACAAGCCACCTCCAGTGCTATTCATCTGCCGATGCAGCCCTTCTAATGCTATCCCAGGTCTGAATTCTAGGTGGTCTTCCACTTCCAAGATCTGTTATCATTAAATGACCCCAACTTTTTTGTCTCTTAGTTTAGACGCCATTCAGTGGGTGTATGACTGGCCCAGCTCTGGTTCACTTCTGTGAGCCAAGAAGCTGGGGTCATGGAGAAGGTAAGGCTATTGTTTTTTGGAGTGATGAGTTATGGAAAGCAGAGCCAGGAGGGAAGAGGGATATTATGGGTAAACTGGTAATATCTCTGCTTAGGGTAAACCTTCTTGTCTTGGTTGACCCAGCCTTTATTGGTTTTAAAAGTGAAACTTCTGCATCTTGGGAATCTCCCCAGTTCCCGGCAAACTGGGACTGTTGACCATCCTGTCTCTGGTACATCTTTTCTATTTGGAGGGGCAGGGGGACATGATATTACCTTTCTCACCCCTTGACAGGTAAAACATGAGCATATATAGGGGGTAAAGTAAGGGTCCACGTTCTATTTGCCAGGAAGGAAAATTCTTTCTCCATTGAGTAATTTGACCATATCTGTGTGGCTCTATTTCTGGACTCTGTTCTGTTTCACTGATGCATATACCTACCCTTACACAAATATCACAGTATGATTTCATAGTAAATCTTACAACTATAGTTTTGTAGTAAATCTGGAGACTGAATTGTTTTGAGTCACCCTTTGTTCTTTTTCAACATTTTTTGGTTATTCCAGGACTTTTGCTTCTCCACATAAATTTTAGAATCAGCTTGTCAGTTTCTATAAAAAGCTTACTAGGAAGTTTAGATTGCCTTGGACACGTAGACCAATTTGAGGTGAGCTGACATATTGATACAGTTGTTTTCCAATCTGTGAGAAAGGTATGGTGCTCCATTTATTTAGGTCTTTTTCTCTCAGCAATGTTTTGTAGACTAGAGTACACATTTTGTTAAGTTTATCTCTATTTCGTGTTTTTTGATGCTGTGGTACATGGTATTTCAAAATTTAATTTTCACTTGTTTGTTGATGAGATATAGGAATATAATTAATTTTGGTGTATTGACTACCTTATTTTCTGTGCCTTTCTAAAATCACCTATTAGTTCACATAGTTTTTTTTTGGTAGATTCTTTAAGATTTTATATGTAGATGATCATATCATATGCAAATAGAGACAATTTTATTTCTTCCTTTCCAATATGTATACATTTAAAATTTCTTTTTCTTGCCTTATTACATTGGTTAGGCTCTTAGTACAATGTTGAATAAATGTGGGGAGAAAAGACAACTTTGCCTTGTTTCCAGTCTTTGGGGAGACATTTCAATCCTTGATCATTAAGTATAATGTTAACTAAAGATTTTTCCTAGATGTGCTTTATTAGGGTGAGGAGCTTTTCCATTATTATTATTTTGCTGGGAATTTTTTATTAGGAATGGGCATTGGTTATGTCAAAAGTTTTTTATGCATCTGTTGAGATGATTATAGTTGTTTCCTTTTTAGTCTGCTCATATGACAAATTACTTCGATTTTTGAATGTCAAATCAACCTTGAATTCCTGGGATAAACCCTGTATGGTCATGATACATTATCCTTTGTATATAATCCTTTGTATATATTTTTGAATTCAATTTGCTAATACTTTGTTAAAAATCTAAAAAAACCTGTGTCTGTGAGGGATATTGGTCGGTAGCTTTCTTTTTCTTAAAAATTTTTTTTTAAATGTTTATTTACTTTTGAGAGAAAGAGAGAGAGATAGAACATGAGGAGGGAGGGGCAGAGAGAGAAGGAGACACAGAATCTGAAGCAGGCTCCAGGCTCTGAGCTGTCAGCACAGAACCTGACATAGGGCTTGAACTCACAAACTGTGAGGTCATGACCTGAGCCAAAGACGGATGCTTAACTGACTGAGCCACCCAAGTGCCCCTGCTCCATAGTTTTCTTGAAGTATCTTTAGTTTAATATCACGATAATGTTGACCTCATAAAAATGAGGTGAAAAATATTCTCTCTTCCATTTTCTGGGAGCGTTTGTGTAGAATTGGTATTATTTCTTCCTTAAATATTTGGTAGAATTCACTAGTAATGTCTTTTGGGCCCACGTTTTTGTTGTGGGTAGATTTTAAAGAACAAATTCAAATTCTTTAATAGATACAAAGCTATTCAGGTTGTGTATTTCTTGAGTGAATTTTGATATTTTATGTCTCTCAAACTATTTGTTTATTTAATCTAAGTTACCAGATTATTGGTTCTTTATAAATTCCTTTGTCTGTGGGATCTGCAGTGATGATGACTCCTTCATGCCTGATATTGGTAAATTGTATATTTTCTTGCTATTTTGATCAGTCTAGTGAAAAATTTATTAATTCTACTAATGGTTTCAAAGAACCAATTTCTATTTCATTCATTATTTTCTGTTTTATTGATTTCTATTATCTTTATTATTTCTCTCTTTTATTTTTGGATTTAGTTTTTTATTTTCTAGTTTCTTTTTCCCTTTTAATGTTTTTATTTATTTTTGAGAGAGAGATAGAGATACTGTGAGCAGGGGAGGACCAGAGAGAGAGGAAGATACAGAATCCGAAGATAGGTTCCAGGCTCTGAGCTAGCTGTCAGCACAGAGCCTGATGCGGGGCTCAAACCCACGAACCATGAAATCATGACCTGAGCTGAAGTCGGACACTTAACCGACTGAGCCACCCAGGCGCCCCTATTTTCTGGTTTCTTAATGTGGAAGCTTAGACCATTGATTTGAGATGCTTCTTCTTTTTTTTTTAAATATGAGCATTCAGTGCTATAGATTTCTCTCAATGTACTGCTTTAGCTATGTCCCATGGGTTTTATATATTGTATTTTTAATTTTTCTTCAATTAAAATATTTTCTAATCACCTTGTGATTTCCTCTTTTATTCATGAGTTGTTTAGAATTATATTGTTTCATTATTATTTAAAAACTTTTTTATTTTCGAGAGAGAGCATATAGGCAGGGGAGAGGGTCAGAGGGAGGGAGAGAGAATCTTAAGGAGGCTCCATGCTCAGCATAGAGCCTGACCCAGGGCTGGATCCCATGACCCTGGGATCATGACCCGACTTGAAATCAGGAGTCAGATGCTCAATCAATTGAGCCACCTGGACACCACTAGAATTACATTGTTTTGTTTCTGAATATCCGAAGGGATTTTCCCCAGACATCTTTCTGTCATTAATATCTAGATTGATTCCATTGTGGTTAGAGTATATACCATAGATGATTTCAAACATTTTAAATTTGTTGAGTTTTTTTTTTAATGGGTGAGAATATATCTGTCTTTGGTGAATGTTCTACATGCACTTGAAAGAGAAAAAGAAAGAATTCTGCTGTAGTGTGGAGTGTTCTATAGATGTCAGTTAGGTTAGTAGGTCAGTTAGGTTGATAGCGTTGTTTAGACCTTCTATACCCTAACTGATTTTTCCTCCCTGCTTGTCTTAAAAATTACCGGAAGAGAATTTTTCTTAAAACAGTTTATTGAGATATAATTCATGCACCACGCAAGTCACTATGTAAACGGTACAATTAAATCATTTTTAGTAAATTCACCAGTATGCACAATCATCACCACAGTCAAGTTTAGAATATTTTAATTACCTTAAGAAAGCCGCATACACTTTCACTATTACTCCCCTAGATTCCCTTCCTCCTTCTGCAGTCCTTAGCGATCGCTAATCTACTTTATGTCTCTGTAATTTCTCTGTTCTGGATTTTTATATGAATAGAATCATGTAAAATGTGGACTTCTGTGGCTGGCTTCTTCCAGTTAGCATAATGTTTTCAAGTCCCATCTTGAAATACTGTAGCATTCCTTTTTTTAAAAAGTTTTTTAATGTTTATTTATCTTTGAGAGGGAGAGACAGACAGAGCTTGAGCGGGGAAGGGGAAGAGAGAGAGGGAGACACAGAATCTAAAGCAGGCTCCAGGCTCTAAGCTGTCAGCACAGAGCCTGATGTGGGGCTCAAACCCACAAACCGCGAGATCTTGACCTGAGTGGAAGTCAGTCGCTTCACTGACTGAGCCATCCAAGGGCCCCTGTAGCATTCTTTTTTGTGGCTGAAGAATATTCCATTGCACAAATGTGTATTTAAAAAAAAAATCTATCCATCTCTTAATGGACATTTGGGTTGTTTTCACCTCTTTGCTATTATGAACAATGCTTCTATAAACATTCATGTACAAGTTTTTGTGTACACATATGTTTTCATTTCTCTTAGGTGTGTATGTAGGATTGGAATTGCTGGTTAAACCTTACATTTAACCATCTGAAGAACTACCAGCCTGTTTTCCAAAAGAGTTGCGCCATTTTACATTCCCACCAGCAGTATGAGAATTCAAATTTCTCCCCATCCTCAGCACCCCTTGCTATTATCTATGGCTTTTTTTTTAATGTTTTATTTATTTCTGAGAGAGGGAGAGAGAGAGACAGCATCAACGGGGGAAGGTCAGAGAGAGAGGGAGACACAGAATCTGAAACAGGCTCCAGGCTCTGAGCTGTCAGCGCAGAGCCCGACATGGGGCTCGAACCCACGAACCGAGAGATCATGACCTGAGCCAAAGTCAGCCGCTTAACTGACTGAGCCACCCAGGTGCCCCTTTATGTTTTTGATTAAAGCTGTCCTGGTGGGTATGAAGTGTTAGGTCCTTGCGATTTTGATTTTCATTTCTTTTATGAGTAATGGTGTTGAGCATTTTTTCTTGTGCTTATTGACCTCCTGTATATCTTCTTTAAAGAAATGTCTGTTTAGATCCTTCGCCCATTTTTTTGCCTGGGCTGGCTTTTACTATTGAGTTGTAAGAGTTTCTATATACTCCAAGCACAAGTCCCTTATCAGATAACATGATTTACAAATATTTTTTCCCACTCTTGGGTCACCTTTTTACTCTCTGGATGATGTCCTTGGAAACATGTTTTAAATTTCAATGAAGTCCAGTTTTATTTATATATATGGAGTTCTTGTTATTATTGTGTGTGCTGTTGGTATCCTATCTAAGAAACCGTTGTCTAATTTAAGGTCATGAAGGGGCGCCTGGGAGGCTCAGTGGGTTGAGCGTCTGACTCTTGATCTTGGCTCATGTCATGATCTCACAGTCGTGAGATTGAGCCCCATGTCAGTACTCTCTCTCTCCGTGTGTCCCTCCCCTGTTCATGCCCTCTCTCTCAACAAGAAAAAAAAAGAAAGAAAAGAAAAACCTTGCAGCAGACTCCATTCTCTTCATTGACACAGGACTCCCGCTTGCCCTTTCTCTCCTATTCTGCATCTCTGCTCCTTGCTTATCAGTCCAGATACTGTACTTTCTCAGGGCTCTCCTTCGGTCCCTCCCCTTATTCTCCCTCTGATCTGTGATTTCTAGGTTCTTCTTCATAAAGCATGGAGCCTGCTTAAGATTCTCTCCCTCCCTCTCCCTCTGCCCTTCCCCTACTTGTACACATGCACTCTCTCTCTCTCAAAAAAAAGTAAGGTCATGAAGATTTATGCCTATATCTGCATCTATGGTTTCAAATTTATTGACACGGAATAGCACACAAAATTCCCTTGTAATCACTACTTGTTTTACATTGTCTTTATAATTCCTAATGTTTTCTTCTTTTATTTCTTTTTTACTTAACTAGTCATGCTAATGAAGGTGATTTCTTATTTTATTACGGTTTTCAAAGAACAAATGTTTAGACATATATGCTTTGCATGTCACTAATATTGGCTCTTTTCTTTAAAAAAATTTTTTTAATGTTTTTATTTATTTCTGAGAGAGAGAGAGACAAGCGTAGCAGGGGAGGGTCGGAGACAGAAGGAGACACAGAATCTGAAACAAGCTTCAGGCTCTGAGCTAGCTGTCAGCACAGAGCCTGACGCAGGGCTCGAACCCATGAACCATGAGATCATGACGTGGGCTGAAGTCGGACGCCTAACCGACTGAGCCACCCAGGCGCTGCAGGCTCTTTTCTTAGTTAGTTCTCTTTTCTTACTTTATTTTATCTTATTTAAGTTTTTAGATGTTTTAGATTGAAAACTTAGTTAATTCGTGTACATCTTTTTAAAATAAAGCTTTAAAAAATCTCATAAAAATATTTGAACATCTAGATTAAATAGAAAATAATATAATGAATACTCATGGACCCATAATGTCTTTTTTAAAGTTTTTAAAACTTTTTTAAAAGTTTATTTATTTATTTTGACAGAGAGAGAGAGAGAGACAGAGAGAGAGAGAGACAGAGAGAGGGGAAGAGAGAGAATCCCAAGCAGGTTCTATACTGTCAGTGTCGAACCTGAGGTGGGGTTTGAACTCATGAACCGTGAGATCATGATCTGACCAGAAACCAAGAGTTGGATGCCCAACTGACTAAGCCACCCAAGCACCTTCTTTTTTAAAGTTTTTTTTATTTTTGTTTTAATTCCAGTATAGTTACCATACAGTGTTATATTAGTTTCAGGTGTACAATATAGTGATTCAACTATTCTCTACATTACTCAGCGATCATCATGATAAGTGTAGTCTTTTTTTTTTTTTTAGTTTATTCATTTATTTTGAGAGAGAGAGAGTGCATGCAAGTTAGGGAGGGGTAGAGAGAGAGGGAGAAAGAGAATCCCAAGCAGGCTCAATATAGTCAACACAGAACCCATCACAGGGCTCCATCCCGCGAATCATGAGTCTATGCTCAGCCCTACTGAGCCACCCAGGTGCCTCAGTCACCTTTTCATCCATCCCCCCACCCACCTCCCCACTGGTAACCATCAGTTTGTTCTCTAGTTTCTTGGTATGCCTGTCTCTCCCTTTTCTCTCCTTTGTTTATTTGTTTTGTTTCTTAAATTCCACATATGAGTGAAATAAAATGATATTTGTCTTCCTCTGACTGGTTTATTTTGCTTAGTATTATATTCTCTAGCTCTGTCTGTATTGCAAATGGCAAGATTTCATTTTTCTTTTTTGATGGCTGAATAATATTCCCGTGTGTGTGTGTGTGTGTGTGTGTGTGTGTGTGTGTGTGTGTGTGTGTATGTACCACCTCTTCTTTATCCACTCATCTATAGATGGACACTTGGGTTCTTCTATAATTTGGCTATGCTAAATATTGCTGCTCTAAACTTCAGGGTATATATATTAGTGTTTTTGTACTTTTTATGTAAATACCCAGTAGTGGAGTTGCTGGATCACAGGGTAGTTCTTTGTCTTTAAAGTTTTAAAATTCTTACGTTAAATTTCTTTTTTAAAGTTTATTCATTCATTCTGAGAGAGAGAGAGCAAGCATGAGTTGGGGAGGGGCAGAGAGAGAAAATCCCAAGCAAGCTCTGCGGGCTAAGTGTGGAGCCCAATGCAGGGCGTGATCCCATAAACCATGAGATCATGACTTGAGCCTAAGTCTGACGCTTAACTGATTGAGTCACCCAGGTACCAGCCCCTCCCTTTTAAAAAATGTTTATTTGAGAGAGAGAGAGAGAGAGAGAGAGCGCATGTGCGCGCATGCACGAACAGGAAAAGGCCAGAGAGAGAGAGAGGATCTGAAGTGGGCTCTGTGCTGACAGCAGAGAGCCTGATGTGGGGCTCAAACTCATGAACCATGAGGTCATGACATGTGCCTAAGTCCAATGCTTAACTGATTGAGCCACCCAGGCACCCCTGAATCATAGGGTTAGTACTATTTTTCTTTTTCTCTTTGTTTTTTTTTAAAGCTTATTTATTTATTTGTGAGAGAGAGGGAAAAAGAGAGAAATTGTGAGTAGGGGCGAGACAGAGAGAGAGAGAGAAAGAGAGAGAATCCCAAGCAGGATCCACACTGTCAGCGTGGAGTCTGACGTGGGGCTCAAACACACGAATCATGAGATCACGACCTGAGCTGAAGTAGGAGGGTTAACCAGCTGAGCCACCCAGGTGCCCCTGGGTAGTTCTATTTTTAATTTTTTGAGGAACCTCCCTACTGTTTTTCACAGTGGCTGCGCCAGATCGTACTCCTACTGACAGGACAGGGGAGTCCCTCTTTCTTCATGTCTTCTCCAACACTTGCTGTTTCTTGTGTTTGGATCTATAATGCCTTTATTAAATGTTGACATTAGTGCCTTCTTTGTTTTTATGTAAATACTTCATATACAATAGAGACCTATGTTAATGCCTTTCTAAAATTTTACTCCCCGTATTTCCCTGTCTCTCTCCCAATATGCAACTGTTATTAAATTCAATGTATATCTTGCTTATATCTTTTCCATACTGTAATGTATACTTTATAGGCACTATGTTGCTTAATCATTAAATGAATGACACTATTCTATATGCAACCTGAATTTAATTTGATTTTGTGGTTCTGCATTTTTAAAAGGCACATATCTGTATTGTTCAAATATATTTTTCTTGCTATCGAGGATCACATCATAAAAACATATCATGATTTATGCGTCTGTTTTCCTTTATTGGGTAGTTATGTTATTCCCAAGTTTTCATATTTTGAACAGTGTTAAATTTGAACAATATTTTCTGGTTCAGTTTTCTCTGGGCACATGTGAAAGAGATGCTGTAAGTTAAGTATCTGAAGTGCTATTCCTCAGTATTAATGTACAGCATTTTCAACTTAATGAAACATTACCAAAGATCTTTGAAGCGACTGTATCAGTACCTTCTACCATCAGCAATTTGTAACAATTATTCTTGCTCCATAACCTTCCCAACACTTGCCTCATCAGACTTTTTACAAGATTCTTTCCAATCATGTAGGAGTGAACTGATAGTTCATTCTTGTTTTTATACGCTGGTGTCTAATTAGTGATAAAGTTAAGTATCTTTGTTAGTTTACTGTTTGTGTTTCCTCTTCCATGAAATGTCTGTTCATATCAGTAATGTGACAGGAATGTGTTAAGCTGCAAGCAATAGAAAATCCAATCACGAGGGACTTCTGTAAGTGGGGTTTATTTCCCACCTAACCAAAAAATCTAGGCAGAACTGAACTGGGCTATTTGCTCTGTGATGTTATGAATGTTGCAGGCACTTCTTTCTTGATTGTCAGATGGTGGCTTAGTCATTTAGGTCTTCAGATGGTTATTATGCTTTTTAATGCCACATCTGTGTTCCAGTCATGAAGAATAGGGGGAAGAAAGACTGGGTGTTGGGGTGCCTGGGTGGCTCAGATAGTTATCTGTCTAACTCTTGGTTTCAGGTCATGATCTCACAGCTTCATGAGTTCGAGCCCCGTGTCAGGCTCTACGCTAACAGTGCAGAGCCTGCTTGGGATTCTCTCTCTCTCTCTCTCTCTCTCTCTCTCTCCCTCTCTCTCCTTCTCTGCCCCTCCCCTGCTCATGCTGTCTCTCTCAAAATAAATAAATAAACTTAAGGAAAAAAAAAGAGAAAGACTGGGTATTATTTGTATCAGGAGAGCAAACACTTTACACAGCTCTTTCACTCCCTTTTACTTATAATTGGCTGGAACTTTGTCACATGGCCACCCTTCCCAGGAAGGGAGATAGAAAATGAAAATTTTATGCAAACATTTTGCTGTTTTGATTGAATTCTGCATACTAAACTCATGGAAGCAGTGGAGGGGGTAACTGGTAGGCAACTGGTGGCATTTGGGACAATTATCTGTTGCCCTTTCTTCTGTGGGGTTGTTTATCATTTTCTTATTTGTTTATAAGTGTTCTTTGTATATTGGAGATCTTTTTTTTTTCTCTAGTCAAGATTCTGTGAAACAAGCCCTGATGTTTTAGCAGTGATTCTTGAAGTGTGATCTGTGGGTTCCTGGAGGTCGGAGACTCTGCGTGTCAACAAGGTTAAAACAACTTTCACAATAATGCTAAGCTGCTATCTGACCTTTTTGCCACATTTGCACTTGTACTAATGATGCAAAATTAAGAGTGGATAAATCAGATAGTGTCAGTAGTGTATCAGTAGTCATTGTATTTTTCCACCACCGTGTAGTTACAATCAAGTTAATGATAGTTTCACTCCTCGATGAGACAGTAAACCTTATTTATTATATTGTATGATAAAATGAGAAGTATGCATAAAGCATTTCTGCTGCATATAAAGTATGATGGATGGCTTGAGGGAAAGCACTGAGGAATTTCTTGAGTCATGTGCTGTACCTCTTGATTCATAGAATACCATTTTTACTTGAAGGAAGACTGAGAAACAAAGTACATCCTTTTTAAGACTTGGGTATTTCAGGGGCGCCTGGGTGGCTCAATTGGTTAAGCATCCGACTCTTGATTTTGGCTGAGGTTACGATCTAAGGGTTGTGAGATCGAGCCCGGCATTGGGCTCTATGCTGAGGGTGGAAGCTGCCTAAGATTCTCTCTCTCCCTCCTTTCCCTGTGTGCTCGCTCTCTCTTTCTCCTTCTAAAAAAAGACTTGGGTATTTGAAAATGAATAAAGTAGATCTTTCAATTCAAGAAAAACAACTGATACAATCAATGCCAACAATAAAATCCCAGCTTTCAAGCAAAAGCTTGAATTTTGGGAAAACTGTCACCAAGAGTCTATTAAATTCCCAGTACATAAAGACTTTTCTCATGCAATTCATAGTGATATTAGCAATCAATTTTCTGATACTTTAATATAAAATGTGTCCATATTTGGAATATCTGGTTGACTCAGTACCAATATTTTTCAAAAGACCAACGAATAACATTGCAAGATCAGGTACTAGTGAAAGATCCATTCGAAGCACAAAATAAACCAATTGATTTCTATTTTATTTTACTTTTTAAAATTTTAAGCTTTTTATTTTGAAATCACTTTAGACTTAGGGAAGAGTTGCAAAGTGATGCAGAGAATTCCCATATAGCCTTCACCCAGCTTCCCCAAATGGAAACCTTTTATTACACCATGGCATATTGATCAAAACTAAGAAATTAGCATGATCAATGAGTTCCAATATAACAATGTACAATAAATTCATTGCTATTTTTTAATGTTTCACATCACAACAAACCTTTAAGAAACTACAATTTGTTTGAGTTTCCTTGTAGTATCAAACATTATCTATAAATATCTAAAAAACTCAATTTTCTATTTTCTACTCTTTTCTAACTATATATCTGTGTGAAGTCAAAAGTTTTTTATATACTTCAACTAAAATTACATATTGCAACGGAATGAATGTAGAAGCAGATATGAGAATCCAGCTGTTTTCTATTAAGGTGAATGTCAAATAGATTTCTAAGCATGTAAAACAAGGCCACTCTTCCAATTGGATATTTTTGTTCTAGAATATATTGCCACTTTTCATAAAAATGCTATCTATGTTAGAATGTAATGGATTTGCCATTATTTTAAATAAACATTAATTTTTTCCAGTTTTAGTTTTGAAAATGGTAAATGTTAATAAGTATAACTCAAATAAACAAAAGCGTTTGAGATACTCATTATTTTTAAAGAACGTAAAGGCATCCTGAGCGCAAATTATTTGAGAATGGCTTTCCTAAAGGATTCATTGTATGTAATGAGTTAACTTTTCTACAGTGCACCAAGCTGGTACTATCTGTATACCATCTTTGGGAGAACTGAGACAAATCATCATTCAAATGACATTTTATAGGGCTTCTTTTTCTCAGAAGGCTCCAGTAGGGGAAGGTTGTTCTAGAAATTAATAAGTTAATACATGTAAAATATGTTGAACCGTGATTAGCCGATAAGCCCTCTGTAGAAGTTAGCTGTTATTATTGTTTTCTTTTTCTTTCTTTAAAAAAATTTTTTTAAATGTTTTATTTATTTCTGAGAGACAGAGAGAGACAGCGTGAGCAGGGAAAGGTCACAGAGAGAGGGAGATACAGAATCCGAAGCAGGCTCCAGGCTCCGAGCTTTCAGCACAGAGCCCGACCTGGGGCTTGAACCCACGAACCGTGAGATCATGACCTGAACCGAAGTCGGATGCTTAACTGACTGAGCCCCCCAGGCGCCCCTGTTATTATTGCTTTAATTAATTGTTGCAATCATTTGACAGTTATGTGTACTCACATATCTTCTCTCAGTTGGTGGCTTGGTTTTTAATTGTCTTTATGGTGTATGTTTCTGTGTAGAAATTTTAAGCTTTAATCTGTATTCAAATACATCAACATTGTCTCCTATTGTTTATTCTTTTTATGTCTTGTAGATGAAATTCTTCCCTTCCCCGAAGTTATAATGATGTGCTTTTATCTTTCCGTCTGGAAGTTTCCAAGTATTTATATCCTTCTTACAAACTCATGAAACCACTCTTCTCAAGATAAGCATGACCTCCCTGTTGCCAAATTCAGTAGTCAATTCTCTGTCTTTGTCCTATTGACTGCAGTTGATGCCTCCTTAATTCCAGAAATTCTTTCTTCCCTTGTCTTTTGGGATGTCACTCTTTTAGGGTTGTTCCCTGCCTCACAGGCTTTGTCTCTGTCCCCTTTGGGGGTCCTCCTCCTGTCTAACTATTGAAGTGTCCTGGGCCGCTGTCCTATACTCTCTCTGTTGTCATCCAGTTCTGTGGCTTTAGATATCTATACACTGATGACTGCAAAAATTTGTATCTTCTTTCTAGCCTTTCTTCTCTCACCCCTACGTTATTTAGCTGCCTATTGGACACCGAATAAGCACATCAAACGTAATTTGGCCCAAACGGAATCATCGATTTCTCCAAGTTGTTTCTTCATGTTACCAGTTTCAATCCCCCGACCATTCATTCTATCACTTGAGCTTGAAACGTTGGAGTTTTCTTGTTCTTTCTTTCACAATATGTATCCAGAATTTAAGCAAATACTGCTATTTCCCTCAGAATATATACTAAATCTTTGCCAGTTTATGACTCCTCCATCCTTAGTCCAAGAAATGATTGTCTCTCACGGGGACTGTTCCCAAATGCTAATGGACCTACGGTTTTCTTGCTGCTCATCTGTTTTCCCCACAACAGGCAGGGTGCATTCTGATGGCTTCCATCTCACTCAGGGATAAAATCCAGAGTCCTTACCCGTGCCATCAACGTCCACCATGGCTGGGCCTGCTGCTGCATCTCCACCTTCTTGCCCACTCTCCTTGTCCACTCTACTGCAGCCACAATGGCCTCCTCGCTCTTTCTTGAACTTACCAAGCACTTGGCTTCAATAATGATCCTTTCAGTCCCCTGCTTTGCCTGGAGAACCTTTGTTCCCCTTTTCCCTGTGGGAGTTACCTTCCTGTTGACCACAATTTACTAGGGGACCCACCTGGAGTTCAAGACTTCCACCCGGTTCACTGTTTCCATGTTCCTGTTTGGAATAGATTCCGTGGAGGTGTTTCTTGTATTCCTATGCACCTTTTCCCTATTATTTTGTATCTATTATTGTTATGTGTTTAGAGAAGAGAGGCACATCTTCATAGGGACATCAAAAAGAAAGCCTTTAAACTTATAACTTTTCTTTTGTATGCCAATAGTTTGGGGCCACATTTTCCTTTTACGTAATGTATAATTTCAATTTTGATTTTTTTCTAAGATTTCATGGATTACCTAGGAGATAGTTTCTTAATTATGAATTTATTAATGGCTTTTATTTTTATTTTTTTAGAGAGAGTGTGAGCAGGGAGAGGGGGAAAGGGAGAGAGAAAATCTGAAGCGGGTTTCATACCCAACGTGGAGCCTGAGGCAGGGCTCAGTCCCATGAGCCCGGGGTTCATAACTTGAGGCCAAATCAAGAGTTGGATGCTCAACAGACTGAGCCACCCAGGTGCCCCAAATTTATTAATGACTTTTAAAAATGGCTATTTTTTCCATCGATTTCTAATTTTTGTATTATTATTAGAGATTATGGCTTATAAAGTTTTTCTTGTATTTGAAAGTTCAAAAGGAAAAAAGGTATAATGTCAAAAGTTAAGGAATAAAGTTCTATTGTTATTAACTAAAATTTTGTTGATATATTATTCAAATCCTCTATGTTACTTTTAAATAATTTTTAAAATTTTAAATATTTAAATAATCTTTAAAAGCTATTGGATCCACCAACTTCTGAAAGAAATGCAGTAAAACTCCCATCCATATATACATTTTCAAATTCTTCTTGCATTGTTAGGGGTTTTGGGGGGTGCACCTGAGTGGCTCAGTTGGTTGAGCGTACAACTCTTGGTTTTGGCTCAGGTCATGATCTCATGGCTTGTGAGTTTGAGCCCCACATCAGGCTCTGCAATGATGGTGGAGAGCCTGCTAGGGATTCTCTGTCTCCCTCTCTCTCTGCCCCTCCCCTGCTTGCTCTCTATCTCTGTCTCTCAAAATAAACAAATAAATAATTTTGTTTTTAGTTTAAAAAGTTAGGAATTTTTGTTTGCCACAGATGTCTGCTGTATTGCATATTCTGTCATGTTTTAGGACTGTTATATCTACTTTGTGGAGCGCATCTTTTATTGCCACACAGTATTCTTTGTCTCATTAAATATATTTGTTCTTGAATTTGCTTTGTTTGACATTGCCACTCTTGCTTTCTTTTTGCTCACCTTTTCACGGTCTATTGCTGCCTAGTTCTTTATTTTTAACCATTTTCTTATAAAAAATGTATGTTTTATTTAAACAATACACAGATTTATTCTTTTATTCTTTTTGTTTTATTTTTATTAAAAACATTTTTAAATGTTTTTATTTATGTGTGTGTGTGAGAGAGAGAGAGACAGCGTGAGCAGGGGAGGGTCAGAGAGAGAGGGAGACACAGAATCCCAAGCAGGCTCCAGGCTCTGAGCTGTCAGCACAGAGCCTGACGCGGGGCTCAAATCCACAAACTGTGAGATCATGACCTGAGCCAAAGTCGGACACTTAACTGACTGACCCATCCAGGTGCCCCTCTTTTATTCTTTTTATATTATTATTACTTTAAAAATGTTTATTTATTTTTGAGAGAAAGGGAGGGACAGAGTGCGAGTGAGGGAGGGGCAGAGAGAGAGGGAGACACAGAATCCCAAGCAGGCTCCAGGCTCTGAGCTGTCAGCACAGAGCCCAATGCGGGGCTCGAACCCACGAACCAAGAGATCGCGACCTGAGCTAAAGTCAGACACCTAACTGACTGAGCCACCCAGGTGCCCCGTTATTATTTTTTAAAGTAGACTTCATGTCCAGCGTGGAGCCCAACATGGGTCTTGAACTCATGACCCTGAGATCCAGACCTGAGCTGAGATCAGGAGTCAGATGCTTAACCGACGAAGCCATCCAGGCACCCCTAGATTTTTTTTTTTATTATCACATCTGAAAGCCTCCGATTTTTAACAGGGGAATTAGTTCTGTTCATGTTTTCGTGTTAACGAATATACTCAGGGTTTAGGGCTTCAGTGTTATTTTGTGTTTGTTACATATATCAGTTAGGGATGTGCTTGACCTTACCTAATGGAGTACCTGGCCAATAGTTGGTTAATTAAATAACTATTTCATATTTATATGATCATGTTTGATTTGATAATTATAGGACTGTATTCTCTGAAGTTCATTACTTGCCTCCAGTGCCACGGCTGGAGGTGTAACGCATGGGTTAGTATTGGTGGAGCTGCTCAGCAGAACCATCAAGGCCCCATCTCCTCTCTTTCTGCTTGCTCGCCCTTAGCTTGTGGCTTTCTACCTCCTAGAGGCAGAAGTCTTCCAGCAATCCCCGGCTTCACGTCTTCATTCCACGGAGGAGGAAGGAGGAAGCTAAGGAGCAAAGGGTGAAGGGGTTTCTCCTAAGGAATCTTCTTTTTTTTGTTCAGAGGGGGAAAGCCCTTCACTCAGACTTCCATTTACATCCACGTTGTCCAGAAACAGGGACATTTGGTCTCTCCTAGATCGATCAATCATCACTGTTACTTGTCCTTTGAGGCCAGCGTAGGAACTCGCCTCTCCCAAAGCTGCGAGATGTCTGTAACACCCTGAGCAGATCGGGGTTTTCTGATGCCAGAGGAAGGTGGGGTGGGGTGGGTGGTGCTTGGCAACTGATGGTGTGTGTGCTGTAACAGCTGCACAGTTTTTGTCGTTTTCTCCTGTCCCTTTACATATTTTTACTTTTATTTTTACTATATTTTAATGCTTATTTATTTTTGAGACAGAGAGAGACAGAGCATGAGTGGGCAAGGGGCAGAGAGAGAGGGAGACACAGAATCATAAAGAGGCCCCAGGTTCTGAGCTGTCAGCACAGAGCCCTATGCGGGGCTCGAACCCACAAACTGAGATCACGACCTGAGCTGAAGTTGGACACTTGACCGACTGAACCACCCAGGTGCTCCTGCACATTTTTACAAGATTGGTAGGCCTCTTGTCATTTATTTCCCCCCCACTATTAATTGAGAAGGTTTATAATTTTAATAGCAGTTGCCTCCCTGTTCCTACCAGTCATAATTAAGCTTGTGTTTCTCAATTATAATATTTCTTCCAACGTGCAGAAAAATGACAGTGCCCTCCTGTATTAGGGAATTAATGCTGCCTTTGGCTATAGATAAACCCTGAAGTTTCAGCAGTTTAAGTGAGGAAGGTTTATTTCTTTTCTTTTTTAAAAAATTTTTAAATGTTTTATTTATTTCTGAGAGAGAGACAGCATGAGCAGGGGAGGGTCAGCGAGGGAGGGAGACACAGAATCTGAAACAGGCTCCAGGCTCTGAGCTGTCAGCACAGAGCCTGGCGTGCGGCTCGAACCCACGAACCGTGAGATCATGACCTGAGCCGAAGTCCAATGCTTAACCGACTGAGCCACCCAGGAGCCCCAGGAAGGTTTATTTCTTGATGTGGATGGGGTAACTCTTTCCTGTCATTGGCTTTCAAACGTGGATTCATGGATCAGGCTGCTTTTCACTTGCGATGCCACCATCTTGGATGAAATGGGTGGATGAGAGCCAACAAGGAAAAGCCATACCAGTTGCAAAAGGCACAGCCTGAAAGTGTACATATCATATCCCCTGACATCCATAGACTAGAATTCCTTCACATGGCCATGCCCCATGGAGCTGAAGGGGAGCTGAGAAAAGCAGTCATCCGGTGGGCTCAGGGAAGGGATATGGGGTCGTTGTCTTAGATTGTCATTCTGGTCCCTCACACATTGTGTTCTCCTCTTCCATGTAAATACACTCACCATCTCCTTCAGGGCGACACCGTCAAGTCTCAGGCAGTCACTGCATCCAGCCCAAAGTCCATAGTCTGCACGGATTCTGCATTCATCTCTGTAACGTCTGCATGTGGTTGAAAAGACATGTCATCTAAACAACGCCCGCCTTCACCACACAGTACACAGCAGTAGAGCAGGGTCAGAATGCCCACTATGGAAATGAGGAGAATGTGAGCCTCACTCAGTCACTAGGTGATAGCATTCCTGAAGTCCTACTGGTCAGGCGCGGTGAAGTCCTCCTGTCCTGGCGGTGAGGGGACAGTCTTGAATAAGGGTAGGACAGTGCCCTAGAGGAGGCTCCTCCTTGTTCACTGTCCTCCTTGGCCTCATCTGAAGTGAGTGTTGAGGACCACGCCCTCCTTGGACCAGGTTACCCTTTGAAATCTGCCTCCCATTCATTCATGGAGGTTGGGTACCCAAAGGTTGCTGAAGTCTTGAACAATCAAAGGCTTTTTTTTTTTTTTTAGTTCAGACACAAAAACTTAGTAGGCTTCTGATCTGTTTGCTTCCATGTCCCAGTAACAACATCTAAATTTCTTTTCTAGACATATTTTGCAAGCTGACTGTAATTCTCTGTCTCTTTATCCCCATACCTGTCCTTCTAACCAAAGGGCATCTATCTTAGGCTCTTCAAAAAGTAAGTGGGGGGGATTGCACTCTTCATGCACTTGTGTTAGCCTGGCTCCTCTGAGGAGTTCGAGACAGGGATGGGGCTACACACACAAGGGTTTTATTCGGGAAACGCCTGTGGAGGGAAAGGGGCAGAGTGCTGGAGGAGTGTGGGAGAGCCATCACCCTGGAGCACAAGTCTGACCTTGAGTGAAGGAGACAGGGAAGGCAGTGTTCTAGGCAGTCGTGCAGCCCAAGGGAAGCTTGTCAAGGCGTCATGGAATTTGCTGATCCGAAGAGTCTGGAGTCCCCTAGGAATGGGCCCGCCATGCTCAGTCAAAGGCTTGGGCCACCTCTGGGAAGCATGGCCATGGGGAAACACAAGAGCACAGGGACTGAACTGTTGGCTCAATTATGCTGTCTGTAGTTGGATGTCTGTGGAACACCTTCTCACGGCCACCTGTGCCTTAGGTCACTTTATTTACCTAAGAAGCTTTATTAGGCTCTGTCACGCAAAACTGAAAAAAAAAAAAAACAACAACATCCCTTGGGGTGCCTGGGTGACTCAGTTGGTTAAGCATCCGACTTCAGCTCAGGTCACGATCCTGTGGTTCATGAGTTTGAGCCCCGCATTGGGCTCTGTGCTGACAGCTTAGAGCCTGGAGCCCGTTTCAAATTCTGTATCTTCCTCTCTCTGCCCCTCCCCCGCTCGCATTCTGTCTGTCTGTCTCTCTCACACACACAAATAAATAAACATTAAAAAACAAAACAAAACAAAACAATAAGTTATTAAAAAAACTCATCTCTTATCATTTGGACCCTAGAAAGAGGTGGTTTTTCCAATCCTACGAAGTCCCGAATTTCTATATTCTCTCTATTCTCTTTCATTTTGATTTGCTAAGCACTCCATGCTTTCTTTAACCTGTTTCTTTCTCTTAACACCTTGCTGAACACAACTGCTAGCAACCAACCCCTGCTACCAATGTTCTGTCTTCCAATTTCTTCCCTTAGAGTGGCAAGGTCAGAAGGCACCAGGGTCTGCCTTCCAGTTACAGCGTCTGACAATTTGATCAAATGTTTTTCTTTTTTAATTCAGTGGTTTTTTTTAAAAAAAAAAAGTTTTATTTATTTCTGAGAGAGAGAGAGAGAGAAAGAGCATGAACAGGGAAGGGTCAGAGAGAGAGGGAGACACAGAATCTGAAACAGGCTCCAGGATCTGAGCTGTCAGCACGGAGCCCAGTGCGGGGCTCGAACCCACAAACTGTGAGATCATGACCTGAGCAGAAGTCGGACGCCTAACCGACTGAGCCACCCAGGCGTCCCTGATCAGATGTTTTTGCTCTTGCATAATGTGGATCTCTAGCCCTCCATTCAGCCTGCAGCTGAGAGCCACCAGCCCGGTAAGGCAACGACATTACATATTTTACATTTCTGTGTCAGCACTACCCGGCTTTGGGGATAGACGTGGATGTTAGTCCTGGGAATCAATGGAATCTGTTGCAACAGGCAAACGGAGAAATCTCAGTGGCTTAATACAACACAGGTTTCTTTCTTCCTCATGTTACAGGCTGATGTGGGTCAGGGGCCCAGCCTCTTCATCTTGCAACCCTATCTCCAATCCCTTGTTTCCAGCCAGTGGACAGGAGGGGAGGGAGAAAGCACTGGTGCTCTGTGTGCTGAGGATCTCAGAGGGGCTCAGCCTCCGACACCAATTCCAGCCTCGGGTGCCTCCTTCAGCGGCCGGACTTGGCGGCTGGATGCTCCCTAGAAGGAGTGGGAGGGAGAAATGGAGGTGGAATTGCTCGTGGGGTGGAATGCCTTTGTCCGTGACACTGCTCTGTAGCGAGGTGTGAAGGTTGCGCACCGTCAGCCAACCTAGCTCATCCCTGAACTCACACCTGTCTCTTCTTCCTTCCTTGTTTCTCCTTCTGCTGTGAGGCAGCGAGTGACAAGCACATCCAGTGGCTCCTGGGGGCAGATGGCGAAGTCTGGGTCTGGATCATGGGAGAAGGCCCTGGCGACAAGCCCTATGAGGAGATCTCTGAGGAGCTGATTGCAGAGAGGGCGCGGCTGCAAGCGCAGAGGGAGGCCGAGGAGCTCTGGTGAGAGGTGCAGAGGGGCACCGGGTCGGGGCTGAGCACAGAGCCTACGGTGGATCCAAGCTGCAGGACGCTAGGTTGTGGGAGGGAGGGAGGGTGCGCCCGGCAGCTGGCTGGCCGTTTGGAGGTCAGCTAAGATCGGGTGACCAAAGCCTCAGTCTTCCATCAGGTAGATCTCGTGGGTTCAAATCCTGGCTCCTCGTAAGCTGATCCAGGATCTCAGTTTTCACATCTGTGGTGTGGACATAACAACACCCTTTCCATCTGGACATAGACTGGATTCACTGCGATAGTACAGACGACATGCTTTTCCTTTATTCCTCACGGAGCTGTCCCTGGGACAGTAGAGGAGTTTGGATTCACCTTGGTGGCTCCTCATTCCTCTTCACCTCACCTGCATTTCCCACACGAGGTGCATAGTTGAGCCCTCGGTGAGATTTGGAGTCAGATGTCTTTCATAAGCAACTCTTGACTTTTTTTTCCTCCAAATTTGGAAATCCATATGAAGTTGAGTCTAACAACCCCCTACCATCAGCTTTGAATAACAGTATTTTATTTTATTTTTTAAAGTTTTTATTTGTTTGTTTATTTATTTATTTATTTTTGAGAGAGAGAGAGCGCATAAGGTTGGGCAGAGAGAGAGGAGGACAGAGGATCTGAAGCAGGGTCTGTGCACATAGCAGAGAGCCCAATGTGGGGCTCGAACTTCCAAATGTGAGACCATGACCTGAGCCAAAAGGAGATGCTTCACTGACTAAGTCACCCAGGCGCCCCTTAATAACAATATTTTGTTTGTAAAATTGTAACAGCAACTCAACACCCCCCACCTGAGATAATCATGAGGAGCATTTAGGCAGTACATGCTTTGTAAACCACTTTATTCACACCTTGATAAATTAATTAATATAGATTCACCGTGTTATTTAAGGCTACTATATAGTATCTTATTACATGCAAAACCCAACTTATGGATTCTGTTGATGGATACTTAGGTTGTTTGCCATTTGTTATGTTATAAAAATTCTCTGATGAATATCTTCTACCTACTTCTTTGTAAACTTGAGTGAAAAATAGGATTTCTGAGTCCNCTCTCCAACTTTGCCAACGTTGAGTTTTGCTGACCTTATATTTGCCATTTTGATAGACCCAGAAATATTGTTCATAGGTTTTATATGAAGTTTTGTTGTTATGTGGTCTCTCAGTCTCCTACATGAGCTTATATCTGCTGGTGTCTTCTTGGAAGGAGACAGAAGGAGGCAGAAATCACTAAGAAGTTTCGAGATGCTCTGGCCAATGAGAAAGCCCGGATCCTGGCAGAGAAGTGGAAGGTGGAGATGGAGGACCGTAAGGCTGCCAAAGTCCTGGAGGAGCGCATCCACGAGGAGTTCAAGGTGAGGCAGTGTGTGGAGCCTGTGTGTATGGCCGCCCATGCCGGCTCCCAGGCTACTGGCACCCACCTCTGGTTTGGGCATTGAATGAACAGAAATCTCACCTGTCTGAGGAAGGAGGAATTTGACACACCATTTGGGCCAATTCACGTCTCATTGGACAGATGAGGAAACTGAGGGTTAGACACAGGAAGAGACTTGCCAAGGACAAGTAGCTGGGGATAGAGCCAGGATCAGAACTCAGACCTTCTGCCTCCCAAACGAAGCGCCCTGAGAAGGGGCCTAGAAAGTGTTGAGTCTGTGGTCAGACCAGCCTGGCCTCTAGTTCCAATTCTACTGGTTAGTGCTGTGTGACCTTGGGAAGCTTGCTGAACTTCTCTGAGCCCTCACTTTCTTGTTTATAATATTCAGGTAATAACAACACCCAACTTGAGATTTTTGGAGGGTTTAAGGAGATGGAAAATGCACATTTTCTGGCCCCGGACAGAAAACTATTGGGAACTTTGCGTGCCTATTCATTCTGGGAAAGTTCAGAGCCCATGAAGGAGGTTTACACTGCTCTGGTAAGAAGTTTAGGCTGCTTGAAAAAAATTTTTTTTCCTGGTCCCTATTTTGCGATTTTTTTTTTTTTTTTACCCTACAAGAATAATACATTTTGGGGGTAAGGGTAGAAAACTCAGAAAATACAGGTAAGTGAAAAGAAGAAAGTAATAGTCATACTAAGTCTCAATAATGATATTATTTCATAAATTATATATGCATGGAATTTGTACGTTTAAACATTTTATTTTTTATTTAAAGTTTTTAATGCTTTATTTCTGAGAGAGAGAGAGACAGAGAAAGAGAGAGAGAGAGAGAGCATGAGCAGGGGAGGGTCAGAGAGACAGGGAGATACAGAATCTGAAGCAGGTTCCAGGCTTTGAGCTAGCTGTCAGCACAGAGCTGGAACCCATGGACCATGAGATCATGACCTGAGCTGAAGTCATATGCTTAATTGACTGAGCCACCCAGGCACCCCACGTTTAAACATTTTAAAAGTATTTTTTCCTATAGTGATTACACGGAACAGTGGCTCCTTAAAATCATTTATGTTGCAAATATTTTTCTCAGTATTATTATTATTATTNGCCACCCAAGCGCCCCCTAAATATTATTTTTTCTTAATTGTGGTTATAGTGCTTTTGGATGTACAGAAGATTATAAGTTTTATTAGCCAATGATATCAATCTTTTAAAAATTATTTGTGTCACGCTAAGAAAGATCTGTGCCACTACAGCTTATAAAAATGCTAATCTACATTGTTTTCTATATCTTCCATGATTTTATTTCTTTTTGCTTAATCTTCCTCCGCTTTAAATTTTTGTTTTACATTTATTTAATTTTGAGAGACAGAATGAGACAGAACACGGGTGGGGGAGGGGCAGAGAGGGAGAGAGACAGAATCCGAAGCAGCTCAGAGCTTGAAGCAGGGCTTGAACCCACGAAGATCATGACCACATGAGATCATGACCTGAGCCAAAGTCAGACACTTAACTGACTGAGCCACCCACGTGCCCTGATTTCCCTCCACTTTAGAGCGTGGTATGATATAGGGCTATCACTTTTTTTTTTCTTCGAAACAGTTAGCAAACTGTTCCATCAACATTTATTAAATAATCTCTCCTCTCTCCTCTCATTGGACTTGCTGCCTGGATTCTTCTTACACACGTTTGGATCTCTTCATTGATTTTTCTTCTTTGATTATTCCTGAACCAGATTCACTTATTTATTTACTGTAGCTTTTAAAATGGATTTTAACAACTGCTAAGGGAAGAACCTATCACTGCTCTTCATTTTCAAAATGTCCCTGGCTGACTTTACTCATTTTTCTCATACTAGAGATACATTTGAATCATCATATCAGGATCCTCCTCCCTGAAACAACAAAAAAACCACAGGGTGATTTTAATTGGAATTACAGCAGCGTTAGAGATTTATTTATCATTCAATCTTAACATTTTTTAAAATATTTATTTTTTGAGAGAAAGAGGGAGACAGAGCATGAGTGGGAGAGAGGCAGAGAGGGAGGCACAGAATCCCAAGCAGGCTCTAGGCTCCGAGCCGTCAGTACAGAGCCCAACGTGGGGCTTGAGCCCACAAACCATGGGTCATGGATCATGACCTGAGCCAAAGTTGGGACACTTAACCATCTGAGCCGCCCAGGTGCCCCTCATTCAATCTTCCTTTTCAGGGTGTGGTGTGCTCTTCCTGTCACTCAAAGCTTCTTTTTGTCTTTGATAAAGCTTTTTTTTTTTTTTTTTTTAAAACACCTGTATATGCACCGGCCACCCAACCCCAAACATGCACAATCACTTATATGTACGTATGGTGCCTCCATTTCTTGGACTTGGGTGAAATTTATTGTTTTATTGAAATACTCCACATTTCTTCTCTGGTTAAACCTGAGGTTGAATATGTTTTGTTGCTGTCATGAATAATACTGTTCTCATTACTTTAAAAACTATTGCAATTGCTCGTTATGTATTTGTATTGATAATGATCTTATTTAATTTTCCTTTGAGTTATATACATTTTTAGGAGATTCTCTTGAGTTTTGAAGGGGAGCAATATTTCCTCTCAAAACACATTACTTAAAAATTTTGTTAATATTTATTATTGAGACAGAAATAGAGCATGAGTGAGGGAGGGGCAGAGAGAGAGAGACACAGAATCTGAAGCAGGCTCCAGGCTCTGAGCTGTCAGCATAGAGTCTGGTGTGGGCCTCGAACCCCACGAACTGTGAGATCATGACCTGAGCCAAAGTCGGACGCTTAACCAACTGAGCCACCCAGGCGCCCCTCAGAACATATTATTTAAAAGCAATTTCAAACTTGCAGCAAAATTGAAAGAAAAAACAAATCCTCGTATGTTCACTGAAATTCACCAATCATTAATATCTTGTCAAATTTGCATTCTCTCTTTCCTCCTCTTCCTCTATATCTGTATCTATCTATACACAGATATATATATACACACACATATATACATATGTACTTTTTTATTGCTACTGCTGAATTGTTTTGCTAAACAATTTGAAAGGAAGCTGTAGACATCATCCTCCAGCCCAGGGGTTAGCAAGCTATTTTCTGTAAAGGTGCAGATAGCTAATATTTTAGGCTTTGTCGGCTATACAGTCTCTGTCACAACTACTCAACCAGGTTGTTGTAGCACAAACACAGCTACAGACAATATGTAAGCAAATGGGTGTGGCTGTTCTTCAATAAGACTTTATTTTAAATAATAGACAGAGGGCGGATCTGGGCTGGGAGCTCTAGTCTGCTGACTCTTGATCACACCCTGTGTACCTCAGTGTACATCTCCCAGGACTGACGACCTTCCCCCGTGTAGCCATGACTATCATGATCACACCTGTTGAAATGAACAACAATTCCATTAATACTTTCAAAAATCCAATCAATCCATAGTGGAAAGATGTTTAGTTTGTATCGTTGGATTTTGCATATGATTGTTCAAGTCTGTTGGACAAGAAGACCAATACTGTCTGTGTATCCCTAACAGCAAGAATACCTGTTCTAATCTCTGGCTTCCCATTCCCCAGAGGTGGGCTGCGTCCCAGACACTGGGACGGTGGCTCCTTGGAGCTGGGGTCCCTGGGCTCAGTTCACAAGGAGATTACAGAAGCATGAGTTTCCAGAGATTTTCTGGTTGAACTTCTCCTTGAGAACTTCAGTGAGACAGAGATGATAAATTGTGGGGCGCTCTGTGTGGGGGCTCCCGTTGGTTTGGTAAAGCCATGAGGTACACTAAGGAACCCCAACGCAGGCTTTCGGTGTTACTTCCAAAGAAGGCTAAGGTAATTACATGTTTGCTTTTGTTGTAAACATTAACTTGCTGAATGTGAATGTTTAAACTTCAATACTCATAGTGATCCTGATTTGGTATGTCTGCATTCTGGGGAGCCTCAGATAGGCAAGTAGCATCTGTGAGGCCCTGGCGGGGCTCGTCAGGGCAATGTCTGACAGGAACACCAGCGAACTCCAGGACTCTGGAGTGGGAAGGTCCAGGTTTATAAGCTAGGATATTTTCTGTCAGAGCTGTCTATAAATGAACTGCCCTTGCATTGTGATGAGCTCCTCAACACAGAACTGTTTCAGCTTGGGCTGAAGTGGCATCTGAAAAGTTTCTGCGGTGGATTAAATATGGCCGGCGGCAAGTTATTTGAGAGGTGGGTTTATTTCCCTTCCCCTGAGTCTGCTCCGGCCTTGTGGCTAGGTTTGATCTGTAGAGTGCAGTAGAAATGACTCTGTGTAACTTTCGAGGACAGGATATAGGAGATTTGTAGCTTCAGCCCCTCTTGGAATGCTCACTTTTGGAAGCTGCCTCCTGTGAGAAGCCCTACAACCTTAGACCACCACTCCGTAAGGAAACCCAGGCAAAGCAGGCTGAGAGAAAGGGGCTATGTGGGGGAGCGCTGAGGCACCAGACTGTGAAGAAGGCTTGGTTCTTCCCTTCAATGACCCTAATCAGGCAATCGACCTTGGATGTCTCAGATTAACCAATAGAACCACAAGCAAATAAGATGGTGGTTGTTTTGAGCCATGATGTTCTCTGGTAGTTTGTTACCTGGTAATAGATAACCAGATCAGCTTTGCCAAAGGGATTTATGCACTGGATTAGAGATTGGCTTAGATAATTTTTATTGTCTTTCAACAGCTGAGATTCAAACCTGACGCGAGGCTTCCATACAGGCATACACCAACAGCGTTCATTTAATTTCATACTTATTTTCCTTTTCCCTGAGAACCTAAGTGTAGGTTGTTTAGGGGAGGGTGATGGTAGTAGTAATAAACTCGCTACTCTCAACAAGCTTACAGGGTGCCAAAGGAGCGAGAGAGAGAACTCTATGAGTAACCTTCAGCCCCCTGCATGCCTGGGGGACTATGATGGAGCTCAGTGAGCACCTGTAGGAGTCTGGGTGTGAGCAGAGATGGGAAGCAGACAGGAGATATGTGCAATCATGAATGGTCTGCTGGTGGGAGAGGAAAAAGTGATGGGCGAAGCCAGACAGGGACCTGGCAAGGTAGGCTGTGGAGCCCTTGGGTGCTACAATAAAGAGGCAGACAGTTCTCTGTGGGCAGAGCAGAGCTTCGAGGATCTCAATACAGAGGGACATGGCCAGATCAAGTTCAGTGGGAGTAACTGATGGTGATGGTGTGATTCAAGTGCTGAAGGCACGACGGGAGGGAGAGGCCGTGGTCAAAGTGGGAACTGATGAGTCTGACTATGGTGAGATTCAGGGGAATGGACACAGGGAAATGGAGGTGAAATCAGCAAGGCTTGGCATCAGTTAGATGCTGGGATGAGGGGGACGCAAAGAGCAAAGGCATCAGAGCTCCAGACTGAGGAGTAGGGAGAGGGTGATACCCTGCTGCCACGGAGAGCTGGGAAGACAGAGTAGGCTTGGGGGGAAGAGAATGTGCTTGGGCTGGCTGGGCCAATGTGGTTCTGTGGCATCTAGCAGAGGAATTTGGGGTGGGGGCTGGAGGAGAGGGGAGAAACTGGACCTGAAGTCTGCTAGGGAGGGGGGTTGGCTGGGCTCGCTTCTGGCTGCAGGTGTGGGTGTGGAGGATACAGGCAGTTTCTTCACATCCTCCTGCTTATAGAAAGAGTAATAGTGAAAATTCCTTTGAGAAAACGGGAGGGAAAAAAAATCCCAGAAACTTGTGTCAGGTTAAAGAGGGAACTTCAAGACAGAAGAGACAGACAGCTGGAAACCTGTTTTTAAAAACCATTCTGTTGTGGCTGGCGCCATTGGAATGCAATTTACATGCATATGAAAACGTTCCTTTAGTAAAAAAGGGGATCAGGAGGCTAGATATAATTTGCATATTTTCTCTGCTTTCTTAACTCATAAAATTGCTTTTGGCTGCTTTTCTGTCTCTGCTTAAGACCTCAGAACGCAGACAGTAAGGCTCCTTCTCTCTTGCTCTTAGTCTCTCTCCGCTCCCACTTCCTGCCAGTGTTTCTGATAAGGAACCGAAACAGCTGATAGAGTTAGGCTGCCCTTTCAATTTTCTCCATTGTCTATTCAAGGCCACTCACTATCTCTTTGTCGTTTTTTTTCCCTCCCTTTCAGGTTGTAATTCATTTTGGCCCTTGGTGACATCTTGTGTGACTACAGAAACTATCCCCACCTTATTTCCCAAAAGGATTGTATAAATGGTGGGGACACTTCGCGCTTTTCAATTTTCTCTAGAAAATTGTAGACTTCATCTGAGTTTCTCTTGGACAGGCCTGGCATCAACAGGACAACATGATGCAGTTTACCGTTCCCCTTTCAGCGATCAGCACAAGCCCTGTCTTAACTTCACTCTTTCGTCAGTTCACTTACTCCTCCGGTCAGTGTTGACAGAGCACCTGCTATCTGCCAGGCCCTGTGCTGGGGGCTGTCGATGGGGGAATAAATGATACAGGCATGGCCCTGCCCTTCTGGTGTACCTCATCTCGCAAAGCATGATGGTATTATTCGGGCCAGATGAACAACCAAAGGGGTTCAGGACAGCCCTCCTGCGCCCCAGAATGTGCCACTTTGGCATGTGGACTATTTTGAGCTGAAGGCAATTGCGACCCTGAGGTCTCAAGAGAAACTATTTTCCCTCCCTCCAACTACATAGGAGAATCTCAATGGGGCATCTTTTCCAGAAGGAGGGTTATTAACAGTGATAAATTTTATCTGAGTGACCCGTCTGTATGGCAGGGCGAACATCTAATTACCAAACATCTGCTCTTTATCACCCTGTGAGGCGCATTCCTTTCTTTTGAAGTCCCAGAGCCCTCCTGCTCCTCCTAAGTTCAGGATGACACAGATCGGTCATCTTGCCTGATGGCCTTTGGAATTTCCATATCTGTGTGCTTTCCTTGTATGCATGTTACCAAATCTGATTTTCTCCTGTGAATCTGTCTCATGTCAGTCTGATTCTTCTTCAGCAGGAAGGCCCCTTGAAGGGGACAGGAATTCTTGCCCCCCACCACAACAAAAGCGACTGTGGCTTCCCGAAAAGCATCGGTCTCGGTGACATTTTCCATCGGGGCGAGGTGGACCCGGGCCTCTGTGGGCTCCCGTGGTGTGCTGTTACCGATGGGTTATCAGGAGAAGGGGGATTGAATAAGCTGGACAGCTCAGAGGGCTTTGGGGCTGCCAGAAAAAGGCATCGATTCCTAAGGTGGAAGGGAGACTGTTTGCATATCCGCCTTTCGGCTGCCTTGGCCGTGGCTGCCAAATTTAAAGATAGACTTTTCACTGGGGCTCATGGAGGAGCCAAAGGATTCTGAGAGCCGCCCCAAATGGAGAGAGGTTTTCAGGCAATTTCAGCTGTGAGGAGTGAATCATTGCAGCAAGACCGCAGAGGGAAAGATGCAGTGCTCTTTATCTGTAGGTGCAAAATGTTTTCTTTTGTTGTCCCCATCTCTGTGAGAAGCTTGTCTTTGTCACAGTAAGTGGCTGGTTATTTTCCTTTGAGACGGAGGTAGTTTTCTGGCTCCCAGTCCGTTCACTCTTGGGTAAAGAGTGAACCGTGGCGCTGCCATTTATCCATTTCCTATTTGCTGGTAATTAACACCCCCCCCCTTTATTGAGCTACAATTTACAAAGAAGAATTGTATATATTTGAGATGTCCAGTGTTTTGGTATACGTATACATTGTGAAATGATTACCGTAATCAAGATAATGAATGTGCCTCTCACCTTGCCTGGTTATCATTTTCGTGTGTGGTGAGAACACTTAAGATCTACTCTCCTAGCAAATTTCAGGATACAGTATGGTATTAAGTAAAGGTACCATACTGGACATTATAGCTCCAGAATTTATTCATCTTGCATAACTGAAACTTTGTAGCTTTTCCCCAAACACAGTCTAAGTGTCTGCTGACCAATGAATGGATAAATACAATGTGGTATATATACATAATGTATATGTGTATATAATGTATGTATATATATATAATATATATGATGGAATATTATTCAGTCTTAACAAAGAAGGACACCCTGCCATTTGGGACAACATGGACGGACTCAGAGGACATTATGCCAAGTGTCAGTCATGACCCTTCTCTGGGGCGCAGTCTCTGTTATGGGCCTCATATCTTGACGACCTAACTTCCATCAACTCAGAATGTAAGTGTACGTAGAGGTAAGGTCTTTAGAGGGGTCATAAGTTAAGATGAGGTCTTCAGGGTGGGTCCTAATCCATCAGGACTGGTGCCCTTATGAGAAGAGGAAATTTGGACATAGACATGTGTACCCACAGAAGACAGGGCATGTGAGGCATGGGAAGAAGATGGTCCATCTAGGAGGCAAGGGGAGAAGCCTCAGAAGAAACCAACCCTGCCCACACCTTGATCTTGGACGAATGGGTGTTCTAACTGATGAGTGATGGCCTCTATACCTCATAAGTGTCTGTTATTAAGGCCTCCTGGTTTGTGGTGCTTTGCAATGGCGGCCCAAGCAAGGCAATACACTCCTTGTCTGTGTCAGAAAGTAGGACAAGGAGGTTCAAGCCCTTCTGGCTCTGACAGGCCTTGTCTGACTATATTTTCCTAAGACCTGCTCCTGCCTGGAAGATCCGACGTGAGCAGACACTGGATCTCAAGTGTCTGGGTGGGCACCATCTTGGCTGGTGCTCTGTGTATTGGGTGGTGTGACCTCCTTGGTCGGAGATGAGGGAGGCCTGCGGGGCCATAGGAAACCTGCTGTGTACACTGTAATGCTGTGCCCATGTGAGGCTGATTTTTGCTCTGCTGAGATGCCGGTGATTGCCCAAGGGGAGATTTTTTCATGGCTTTGAGCTAAAACTCAGCTTATTCTGCTTTGGAGCCAGACAGACTTTTGTTCTAATTTTGTACCTGTCATCAACTCTTGGCTCTAGCATTTCTCGCCTGAGCCCATCTCCCTGCTGACCCCACATTCCCCTCCACCGGCCTCTCCCCCTCTCTGCTCCTGTCTGCAGAAGATGTCCCTAAAGCTCTGCCTGTGGTCATCTCCACTCCCTCTCCTATGTCGCCGGGATGTCTGCCTTCCCCTCCCCCGACCTTGGCCGCTTTTGCTTTCCCATCACATCCTGCGGCCATGACCCGCCTTCCCTCTTCACTTCTCTGTCCTTATCTTCTGCGATGGCTCGGGGCTTGCGGCTCAGTTTACCACTCCCTTTTACTTGAAATGTTCTCTTCTCTTGGCTTCCCCAACAGACATCGCCCCTCCTGGGTTCTTAGCTTATCTGTTGGCCTTCCTTCTCCGCCTCTTTTCCTGGCTCCAGCTCTTTCTCTCAAGTTTTAAATGGTGGAGTGGCCCAAGACCCTCTGGTAGTTCTCTCTCCTGCTCTCTCCGTTTTACTGTTATTACTGAAGTGTAATTGACATGCAGTGTTATATTAGCTTCAGGTGTGCAACATATTGATTCGACCATTCTATGCATTACGCAACGGTCAATCTCGATACGTGTGGTCACCATCCGTCACCATGCAACCTTATTACGGTTTTATTGACTGCATTCCCTACGCTATACTTTCATCTCTGTGATTTATTTCTGGTTGTTTTCTCTTGATCTGCATCTGCCTTCTTTCTCGCAGGGATAGGATTAGGTCCCATGGCTGAGAAACATCATTCCTCTGCAGATGACTTTTCAGACAATATCCTCAGCTGAACTTGCCCTGAAGCCCAGGCACATGCATCCTGCTGCTAAGGGCAGGCCTCTGGGGATGTCAGATAGTATCTCAGACTCATCAAAGATAGAATTTTGACTTTTCATCTTTCAACCACAGTGGATGATTCTATACTCCAACATGGCAAAGCCATTTGCAGTGCTGGGCCCACCGTGCTTGTGGTTTCCTCTGCCTGGAAATTTCTTTCCCCCAATACTCACTTACCAGTATTCTTCCTGACTGGTTATCAGATCACATTGTCCCTCCTGGGAGGATTTCTGGTCACACAGCCTAAAGTAGCTAACTAAATTCTGTCACTTGCCCTGTTTTAATTCTTTGTGTACTGTTTATCATTCCCTGACATTTCCTGATTTTTATTTGTCTGGTGTGTGTCACGCATTGGAAGGTGAGCTCTGAGGGTGGGGCCTGTGTGTCGTGACCCCAGCTGTGTCCCTAGAGACGACAGCCCGACAGCCCGATGCGGGCCTGAGCCTCTAGTTGCTCTCTAAGTGTTTGGTGAGTGACTGCGTGAAGCCACCCGGCTTCTTTAGCCCTAATTCCCCTCTTGAGTGACTCATTTGGAAGTGGGAATTTTATCTATTCTTTAGGATTAAAAAATTGATTTGAATTAGTGGAAAAACCTTAATCTATACCATTTCAGAAGAAAGAATAAAACTTTGTCTTTATTAAATGAGGGATTAAAACTCAGTTATCTCTTTTTATCCCTCTTGTTGATCCATTCAAATGGTAGCAAAGGACCGAGAAAAGTTCTAAAGCACAAGGAGAGAGAAGATGAGAGGAGAGAACAGATGAGAAAACATTCGCCAGAGTTTGGCTGCTGGGAGTGGGAGAGGGGAGGGGTTCAGCGGGGCACCTGAAGGAAGAGGGTGAGTAGGTGAGCTGGCTCCGTCTGGATTCCCATGAACTCAGGACGTGGAGGCACCAGGCACTATGACGAGGGGAGCTCAGACTGCTCAGTTTCTCTGTGCGTGGCTGGACCCCCATGTCCCCATTTTCATCCATGTCTTCCAGGCTGCCACGTCCCTCCCTCCGAGCAGAAGGAGATGGGGCATGGGCAGAGCTCAGCGTGTCAGGCAGAGTGGAGAGAGCAGGCCAGGGGCAGAGGGGACACAGTGAAGGTCTGAACACGAGGACCTTCAGCCAATGTTGCCCCTAGGATGCACGGGGCCAGCAGATATTTTTGCATGGTGTCTTTGTTTATAATAAATGATCAATTTGAGCCACAGAAAATCAGCCTGTTAGCTCTGTCCTGGTGACCCAATCTCATGCGATCCTGTGACAAAAATACGGTGTCGCGGGCACCTGGGTGGCTCAGTCAGTTAAGTGTCCAGCTCTTGATTTCGGCGCAGGTCATGATCTCATGGTTCGTGGGATCGAGCCCCACATCCGGCTCTGTACTGATAGTGTGGAGCCTGCTTGGGGTTCTCCACTCTCTCTTTCGTTCTGCCCCTCCCTCTCTCTTTCCCTCTCTCAAAAATAAATAAACAGAAAAAAACAAAAAGAAAATACGGTGCTAGCGGGCAGGTTTCATCTGCTTGCCAGGTCACCCTCCAGGAACCATGGTCTGGCCATGGGGCTCCAGGGTGACTCCCTAAATGAGTCCTGGAGCTCCTGGGGGCATATAGTTAACACCCTTTATGACGGAGAGGATCAGAGAGCACAGAGGGGGAGAAACAGAGACTAGGGCTCATGCAGGAGCTGGTCTGGACTTGGGGTACCTTACTGGATTTCACTGCTGCCCCTACCGATCCTGGGAGGACTCTGTGGCTGTTCCCAGGGGCAACCTGAGGGAGATGTTCGCAAAGAAGGCATTTCATAGCATGGCATTCCCGTGAAATGTGGGGGGCCGGCCAGGGGTCCTGCTTGCTAGGGTCTAAGGGCTGTCCTGCCTGCCCCCACCTCCCCAGACTTCTGGTATGCTGGTGGGCAGACACCACTCAGGTAGGGTAATCTCAGAGAAAGGACTTCTAGATACTTGAGTGTTCCTCAGTAAAATGGCTGATTTCTCATCCGCTCATCCCAGAGTGAAGCCCATCTCCCAAGGAAGTCCTGTCTCTATGCTCTGAGTCTCTGTCTAGTTATTTCCTTTCTTGAATATAAATAGACAGGAAACATCAGACATCTGAGGAAAGCCTCTAACATGAATGACAGGCGCCACATAAAACACACTTTAAAGAAAACAAAAAGCAAAAAACAGAGGAAATAGATCTAAATCAGAATATAGGGGAGACAAAGCTCTAACAGCCTCAGAGATGAAACATTATGTTCATAACAGAGATAAAACCAGGACAGGGTGCAACGAAGCCAAAAGAAACAACCAAAGAATAAAAAGGAGGGCTTGGGATTTACAAATGTGGTGCTTGACATAAAAAAATGCAGTAGCAGATTTAGACAATAAAGTCAGTGAAATCAACCAGGAAGTAGAACAGCAAAGACAAGAGACAGAAAATAAGAGAGAAATGATAAGGCTCAAGGGAGGATCAAGTCAAGGAGTCCAGCATTTGACAAACAGGAGTTCTAGAAAGAAAAACAGTGAGAGGAGAAGAAATTATCCAAAAAATTCTAAGCCACAGTGTATTAGACTGGAAAGATCTGAGGCTTCAGGCAGAAAGCCACCTGAGTGCCTGGCACAGTTGATGAAATAAAGTCCCCACCGAGGCATATCACGTTAACTACATTCAGCATGTCCGCAATAAAGAGGGAAATTAATATCTCATGCAGAAGATTGAGAATCCGAGCGGCAGTACTGGATGCTAGGGAGGAAAGTCTTCCAAAGTCTACTTTAAGAAAATGATTTTTCAATTAAATTCTATGCTCAGCCAAATGAGCAGCTGTATCTGAGGGCAGCATATAAGATGTTTTCAGCTAAGACTCAGGGAGCCTCTCCCTGTGCGTCTTTAGCCAAGAAGTCCTGTTGCTGCCAAATGATGAAGTGACCAAAAAAAGAACATGGAACAAAGAAACGAGGACTCCAACTCAGGGAGGGCTGAGAAATGAGTCCCCGGTAGGTGGACGGACAGGAGACCCCGGTAACAACCAGCTGAGATGGGGAGAAGAAAGAAGGCTGGCATCTGGCGGCAGTGGTGATCCTCAAAAACAATAACTGCTGTTTATCCGTTATATTAATAAACACAATGGGGCACCTGGGTGGCTCAGTTGGATAAGCTTCCGACTTTGGCTCAGGTCATGATCTCACGGTTTGTGAGTTCAAGCCTGGGTCCGGCTCTCTGCTGTCAGCACAGAGCCTGCTTCAGATCCTCTGTCCCTCTCTCTCTGGCCCTCCCCAACTAGTGCATTCTCTCTCTCTCTCAAATAAATAAACATTTTAAAAGTCTTTTAAAAATAATAAACACAGAGAAAGATTTACCACAGGTCTTAGAGAAGTTTGGGAAAACTCAGTCTTCAACTTCAGGATAAAACAGTTCAACTCAGGGAAGAAACAGCCATCATACTACCATGTTTTACCGAATTTAAGATGCCATTATTAGTTAAGTAACGATTTGTCGATCATCATTTTAAGAAGAAAGAAAAAGTTGTCGCCTACTAAAAAGGCAGGCTGTGGGTTGAGAGACACACCCATCTTTCAGAGGTTGTGTTAGAAAGCTAAACATGCTTTTTAGGATTGGTGAAAATAGTGGCCCATTCTGGTTTTGCAGTCAGCCATATTTAGTCCGACTATTGATTTTACCACAGATAGCAATGTCGACCTTGTGAGGATGAAGAGAGAGAAAGTTCGGGTGTATACCTGTGTGGGAAACATTAGTGCTAAATAAATAGTCATGAACCAAAAAGGAAAGGCAGTAGTTTAATGTCTAGAATTGATAAATCAAAATATTCACCGCATTACAGGGACAGAGATGTAACCACATGAAGGAGCAACTAAAATAACAGAATGGTGGCCTCTGGGCACCGCGTAGGGGTGGGGTAGGTTGGGATGAAGTGGTCTGGAGACAAGCGGGTTTTTATTTTTTGATTTATTTTCTTTCAATTTTTTATTGTTTTAATTTATACTTGAGAGAGAGAGAGAGAGAGACAGAGAGAGAGAGAGAGACAGCTTGAGAGGGGGAGGGGCAGGGAGATGGAGACAGAATCTGAAGCAGGCTCCAGGCTCTAAGCTGTGAGCTGTCAGCACAGAGCCTGATGCAGGGCTCAGGCCCACAAGCAGTGGGATCATGACCGGAGCCAAAGTCGTATGCTTAACTGACTGACCACTGTGCGCCCTGAGACTTGCTGGTTTTTAAAATGAGCCTTTGGCATAATGCATATTTGACTAACTGGTAGGGGAAAATACACACGTGCGTGCACACACACACACACACAGCCTTGTTGGAAATTAAAAGAGGGGCAATAATTGCAGATATGGGGCAAACCTGCTTGTCTTTAAAATATTCAGACAGAAGGTTAGGACATGATCATATTCTGCCTCACGGGCCCCCAGAAGACTGGTACTTACTCCCTTCTCCCCCAGAATGCAAGAGTGGGCAAGGATGGCCCAGCATCCCCTTGTCTTTGCACAAAGCTTTAATATCTACACATCGTTCTATGTGTTTTTACCCATTTGAGCCTTACCGCAGCCGGGAGTAGGCCGAACTATTGCCATTCCACGCATCAGAGGTGGACCGGTGGCCCACCCCACCCCGCGACGGCTCAGCCTTGACCGGCCGCCCAGGGGGGCTTCTCTCTCGTGACCTCATGCCACCGTTCTGTCCCCATGATATTTTAGAGGAAAGAGGAAGAGGAGAGGAAGCGGGGAGAGGAGCAGATTCGCCTCCAGGAAGAGCAGAGGGCGAAGGAACTCTACTGGACCCTGAAGCAGGCCCAGCTGCAGAGCCACGCCAGTGAGAACGAGGAGCAGGAGTGGGAGGAGCAGCG
>NW_027533256.1:2933753-2967243 GCF_008692635.1 Crocuta crocuta
GAGTCCCCCGGCCCCCCCCCCCCCCCCCCCCCCCATCTTCTTCCCACTTGTGTGATGCTCCGTCTTCCCTCCGGTTCACTGCGCGGCCCACACCCCTTGACCCGGGGCCACCCACACGCGCGACCCTGCCGAGGACCCAGAGGGTAAGGGCTCTGACTGTAGGCAGATTTCTTAACGCTAAAAAATAAAACCCTACAATTTACTGAGCTACCCGTAGGCCGCTGGCTCTGTGCGAAGCCCTGGGCATCCAGAAATGAGGGACTCATGGACCAGTTACACGGGCTGTGGGCTTGCAGGGAGAGAGTATCAGGTACTGCTGGAGCAGAGAGTGGCGATCCTGGTGGGCTTCCGGATGCAGCATTAGGACGTGAAGGTTGATCGGGGCACAGGAATAACTGAGGCAAAGAGGTGGGAGAGGGCGCTGGAGACGGAGGCCCCAGCGGGTGCAAAGGCTGGTGACCCGGATGCGGTGTGTGCTCAGGAAGGTGGAGATGTAAGGGGAGGCTACAAAGCTTGGAGGGTGTCGGTGGAGAGAAGTTAGGTGGGAGAGGGAAGGTGGAACCAGATTTGCAAGGTGATGTTTCAGTATGTGCTCGGGGTTCGTTTGAACCAGGTACAGAGACACATGCAGATGTGGAGATGGTGATCTTGCAAGAAGTTTCTACTCTCAGGGGCCGTGGCATGCCAGGCAGGGGTGCATGGGGAAGCCCCCTGCGGGTCGGGAGGCGGTGGGAGCCAGGGGGCAGTGTGGGCCAGAGCCTTTGCTGTGGTTTGCTTGGGAAAGGTAGGGCCAGGCAGGGTAAGCAGGCTTAGGATTGGTGGGCTTGAATAATTTCCGCAGGCTCTGGGGCATAGGGGCTGTCCCGAGTTGTCCGACACCCGGCCCTTGGGTGACCAGGACACGTGGATAGTGACCCAGAGTGTAGGCACTGGATAAAGGAAGTGGTTGGGTATGGGTTTTGGATTGGCTGGTTTACAAATGAAAGACACACTTGCACGTGAACCCTTTAGGATCTTCGGGACGTGGCCAGCTCTGGGAGGGGCCATCCCTCTAGGCTCAGCAAGGTGTCAAAACATCAAAAATGGTAGAAAATAAGAAGGCGTGGTTCATGCAGGTGGACAGTGGGAAATGTCTAATACTGAGTTTGGGAGAAAGCAAGAGCCTTTGCAGAGGAACATATTAGAGACGATGGGAACGAGCGCCGCGGCAAGGGGAGCAGAGATGTGGGGTGACTTCTCGCCAGTCTTCTGGTCCTCAGCCTTTCTCAACCACACGCCCAGAGCCATTAAACAGACCTTAAAAAAATTGACATACAGTTCACATAACATAAAATTCACACTTCGAAGCGGTACAATTTAGTGGCTTTTGGTATACTCACTATGTTGTGCAGCCATCACCATTATTAGTTCCAGAATATTTCGTCACTGCAAAGAGAAACTCTGTACGCATTGGCTATTCCTTCTCTTGCCACGCCTCTGGAAAGCACCGATGTAATTTCTGTCCCTATGGATTTGTCTATTATGGATATTTCATATAATTGAATCATACATTAGGTGGCCTTTTGTGTCTGACTTCTTTCGTTTAGCATGATGTCAAGGTCCAGCCCTGTTGTAGCATGGGCCTGTGCTTCATTCCTTTTTATGGTTGAATAAAATTCTGATGTAGGCAGGTACCACCATGTTGGTTTATCCATTCATTAGCTGATGGACCTTTGGGTTGTTTCTGCTTTTTAGCTATTATGAATAATGTTGCTCTGAGCATTGGTGCGTTTTTATGTGAACGTATTTTTTTCAGTTCTCTGGGGAGTGGATTTTCTAGGTCATATGGTAACTATGTTTAACATTTGGAGTAACTGCCATTCTGTTTTTCAAAGCGACTGTACCGTTTTACATTTCCACAAGCAGTATATGAGGGTACTAGTTTCTTCCCATCTTTGCCAATGCCTGGTATCTTTTGTCTTTTAAACAAATTTTTTTTAATGTTTATTCATTTTTTGAGAGACAGAGCACAAGCAGGGGAAGGGCAGAAAGCGAGGGAGACACAGAATCTGAAGCGGGCTCCAGGCTCTGAGCTGCCATCACAGAGCCCGACGCGGGGCTGGAACCCACAAACTGTGAGATCATGATTGAGCCTAAGTTAGCCGCTTAACCAACTGAGCCACCCAGGTCCCCCTTGTCTTTTTGATAATAGACATTCTAACAGGTGTAAGGTGATATCTCATTGTGGTTTTGATTTGCATTTCCCTGGTGATTAATGATGATGAGTACTTTTTCATGTACCTGTTGGCCTTCTGAATGTCTTTTTGAAAAAATACTTGTTCGGGTCCTTTGCCCATTTTTAAATTGGGTTATTTGTTTTTGGCTAATTGAGTTGCTGGGGTTCCTATATATTTTGGATATTAGCCCCTTATTGGATATGTGGTTTACAAAGACTTTCGCCTATTCCACAGGTTGCCTTTTAATTTTGTTGATGGTTTCCTTTGCTGTGCAGAAGCTTTTTGAATTGATGTAGTCCCACCTGTTTAGTTTTGCTTTTGGTGTCATATCCAAAATATTGTTGTCAAGACCAATGTCAAGGAACTTTTTTCCTATGTTTTCTTCCAGGCGTCTTACAGTCTCAGGTCTTACATTTAAGCTTTTAATCCATTTCGAGGTGATTTTTGTATAGGCTGTGAGATAGAGGTCCAATTTCATTCTTTTCCATGTAGCTGTCCACTTTTCCCTGCACCGTTTATTGAAGAGACTATCTTTTCCCATTATGAGTTCTTAGTGCCTTTGATGAAAATTTGTTGACGATATTTGGATAAGTTTATTTCTGAGCTCTACAGTCTTTTCCAATGGTCTGTGTGTCTGATTTTATGTCAGCACTATACTGTTTCAGTTACTATAGCTTTGTAATATAACTTGAACTCATGAAATGAGATGCTTCTAGCTTTCTTCTTCTTGTTCAAGATTGCTTTAGCTATTCAGACCTTTTGTGGTTCTATACGAATTTTAGGATTATTTTTTCTCTTTCTGTGAAAAATGCCATTGGAATTTTGATAGATTGTCTCGAATCTGTACATTGCCTTGAGTAGTATATTTATTTTAGTAGTATTAATTCTTCCAATCTATGAACACATTTATTTGTGTCTTCTTCAATTTCTTTCATCAATGTCTTATAGTTTTTAGTGTACAGGTCTTTTGCCTCCTTTGCAAAATTTATTTCTGAGTATTTTATCCTTTTCTCCCCAAGCTTTTAATGTACAGTGTAATATTGGTTTCAGGAGTAGAATTTAGTGATTCATCGCTTACATACAATACCCAGTGCTCATCCCAACAAGTGCCCTCCTTAATCCCCATCACCTATTTCACCCACCCTGATGCTATTGTAAATGGGGTTGTTTTATTACTGTTTTTTTTCTTATTCACTGTTAGTGCATAGAAACACAACTGATATTTGCATGTTGATTTTGTACCCTGTCATTTTAATTTGTTTATTAGTTCTAATAATTTTTGGATAAAATTATTAGGGTTTTCTATATGTAAGGTCATGCCACCTGCAAACAGACAGTTTTTCTTCTTCCTCTCTGATTTGGATGCCTTTTATTATTTTTGCCTTGCCTAATTATTTGGGCTAGAAATTCCAGCATTATGGTGAATATAAGTGGTGACAGTGGGCATTCTTGTCTTCCTTCTGATCATAGAGCAAAAGCTTTCAACTTTACACTGTGGCTTATGAGGTTAGCTATGGGCTTGTCATGTACAGCTTTTATTATGAGGTACGTTCTTTCTACACCCAGTTTCTTGAGAGTGTTTATCATGAAAAGATGCTGCATTTTGTGAAATGCATTTTCTGCATCTATTGAGTTGATCATGTCATTTTTATTCTTCTTTTTGTTAATGTGATGTATCAGAGTTATTGATTTGCCTCTGTTGAACCATCCTTGCATCCCAGAATAAATCCCACTTGATCATGATGTATAGAGCCTTTGGAAAGGCCTCCGTGGAGGAAATGGCATTTGGTTTGGGAAAAGTGGAGAGGTAAAGAAGGCAGGGAAGGGCATCCCAGCAGAGGGAGCAGCATTGAGCAAAAGCAAGGTCATCATTGTGTGCATAAGGCATGGCATGCGCACCGATCCGGCTGCAGCCTGGGGTTCCTGGTGAGTGATGATGAAAATGAGGCTAGTAAGGGAAGATAGGCAAGGGCTAAGTAACAACTCATTTAAATTCAGAGTGGAAGAAGAGAGAGGAGAAACAAGAAGGTGGGACAGAGGTTTATACTGAAAATAGAGTGAGCAATTACAAGGTGAAGTCACGTGAGGTCACTCTAGTGTGCGAGGAGGAGGAGCCCTAGCCTAGGAGCCCCGCCCCACCTCTGCCACTAACTAGCGTGACTGTGAGCAAGTCCTTGCTCAGTGGTTCAGTTTCCTCTTTGAACAGTGAGGGTATCCATGTTGAGTCGAGGCTGTTGGGAGGGTAAAAGGAGAGGGCGGAAGTGTCACTCGGGAGCCTTCTTCTTGCAGCCACACGATGAGATGGGCCATTGTGGGCTGGGCTGGTGTTGCCTTGGGGACGGAGACGAGATTCTCTGGCCCAAGTGCTGCCTGACTGCTAATTAATGCACTATGTGGCAACAGAAAATGGAAAAATCTCCAAACGACAGAGGAAAGGTGATAATTCAGGTCCTATGATTTGGGTTCCCAGCTTTATACTTTCTTAAAGAACGATGTGCTGAACTCTGGAGGCTGTCATTCAAAACCAGTAAAGCCGTTCTGCACTCAATTAATTTTATATGAAAGATTTTAGTGGGCCATTAATCTACTGGGAGCAGCAGTTTTTGACAAAGCACCTAAATTAAATTCTCCCAAGTTAGGGGGAAAAAGGACATTGTTTCCTTTAGTATCACTTAAATCTGAAGTTAGTTATTCAGTTCGAATAGCAGAGCAGGCTCTGGGCCCTGAGAAGCTCTGACTATTCCAGGAAGAAATTCATTTAATTATTTCTCAACTGTGAACTTGTAGGCGTGCGGAGTTAGGTCATGTCTAGTTGCCCAGAGATTTAGAGACGAGCCAGCATGACTCGGTAAATGATACTATTTCCAAAATTTGGAACTGTGCTCTTCTTAACCCCTCTCCTCCCTCCTCGGACCGTGTGATTCTGGTGCGGCCCTTAGCTCACAAGCTGTGCTCTGCTTTGCTCCCCACTTGCCCGGGTGTGGTCAGACCCGAGGCAGAAAAAGTGTGCTCAGGCCCAATATGGAATCCAATTACATTGGTTCCATTCTCTTTGCCTGTAGAAAGGAGATGGCTCTTGGGGCGCCTGGGTGGCTTAGTCGGTTAAGCGTCCGACTTTCGCTGAGGTCATGAGCTCGCGGTTCGTGGGTTCGGGCCCCGCGTCGGGCTCTGTGCTGACAGCCAGCTCAGAGCCTGGAGCCTGTTTCAGTCTGTGACTCCCTCTCTCTCTGACCCTCCCCTGTTCACGCTGTCTCTCTCTCTCTCTCTCTCTCCTAGAAATAAATAAAACATTAAAAAAAAAAAAGGAAAGGAGATGGCTCTGGAGACCGGGTTTCATGTGGGTGATTCTAAAGTGCTGTGTGCTCGAGACAGGGGGAAGCCGAGGGGGTTTGTGGAGATGCAGTGTGGTCTGGAGATGGGGCTGGGCTGGGAGGAAAAGGTAACACAAGAGAAGGGCCTGTTCTATCCACTCATGGGTTGGGAAGTTGTGCGGTGTCTCTGGATGTAACCGCTTCGAGCTGTTCCTCATGCTCTGAGTGCCAAATGTCTCCACATAATGCCAGCCTGAGTCTCCACATGCGTGATTCATGTCCTGCTTGGCGTTCTCTCTCCTCTTGAGTTGCTCAAGAATCCCTGGGGGCTTTCTGGTGTCCCAAAGCAGAGTCGTTCCCAGGTTTACTCTGGCCTTAAGGAACCTCTGAAGTTGCTCCTGGTGGCCACAGGGGGTCACTGTTGGCAGCCATCAAGAATTGTTAGCAGGACACGGTGGGTGGTGACCTCAGAAGACTTGGAGTCTAGGTGGAGAGAGATCTCTTTCTTGTGGCTGCGTTTAGCTGTGGGTGAGCCTCGCTTTCTTTCCCTGAGGCTCATCTCTCAGGGTTCATCATCTTGGTGCCAGATCCATCCATTGCCCAGGTGAAGGCTGCTCCGGCAGGTTGAGTCCCCAAGGGCCTCCGTGCATATCCTTCAGTGTCTGGACTTACTGTTGTCCTTTCTCAGGGGTCAGGAAGCCTCCCCGTTCCACAAAGATTTCATTTTCCCCATTAGCCCGACAAGAGCTCCTGACACTACCCAGACCCCAACCCTACACCCCTTGTTGCCTTAAGTGGGATGGACCCTTCGTAAAGGAGGCATTGCAGTCCCCTTACCTCACAGCGAAGGCAGCAGTAACGACAACATGTGATCTGTAATGAACTTCTACTGTGTGACAGGAGCTGTCCAAGACCCTTCTACGTAGTACCTTGTTTACCTCATTTACAAAGCAATCCGAGGAGGCCCCCATCTTACAGATGAGGAAATAAGGTGGAGATATGGTAATTCAAGTTGTCCAATGTCACGTGGGACAGAAAATGGAGAAGTTAAACACAACTACCCACATATATCATTTAAATCTTTATGGGTCCTTTTTTATATATTTTTCACATATACATTTAATCTCATATAATTTCGTAATATATTTCTTATATATAATATGAAATAGAATATGTCTCTAATTTTCAGGGACATTATAGTATTCACCCAAGGGGTTACTACAAATAGATATTGCCTTGAAGCATTTGGTTTCTCTGTGGAAGTAACCAGATCATCTGAATTCTATAAAACACCACATCTTTTCTATCTGGGCAGAGGTAGAGAGCGCCCAAGGAACCCCGGGACATTCTCCAGAGAGGGATCTCGTGAGGAGGAACTACTTGTGATCTTCCAGAACCCCATGCCCACTGCTCCTTTCCTCCTTGAATCCCAAAGGCACCTCTACCTCAACACATGCACAGCTCAGTCCCCTACATCACCCCCAACCTGCTTCGTCACCTGGCCGTCAAAGGCAGAAGCTTGGCTGTCAGTCTGCGCTCTCCTTTTTACTCACGGTCAGTCCCCAAACTTCCCACATTGTAAAGATTCAACGTCCTTAATATTCTTTGAATTTACACCCCTCCACCCCGTAGTCCTGGGACCATCTGAACTTTGACCCCGTTGTCTTTACCTACAGTTCTGCTTTCCCAGCCTTCATTCTTGTTCCTGTTGGCTTCATTCCCAACCCTGCCGCCAGATCAGTCTTTGAAGAGTGCAAACAGCGTCCTGCTCTCCTGCTAAAAAACGTTTCAGTGGCTTCCCATCACCCTTTGGTAAAGCATTATAATTAATGAGCCGGTATTTATTGGTCTGCTAAATGGCCTTTTCTGTTTCTGCACCCGCACCACTTGCCTGGTCTGGAAGAGAGCTTCCCTCCAGCCATGCTGACCCGTTCCAGGAGGGAGGCTTGAGCTCCCTCTTGCCCCTGGGCCTCTGCCCCTGACCTTACTCTGCCCAGAATACCCTCTTCTTGGCCTTCTGTATTGGTTGAGTCGCACGTATCCACCAGGCGTCAGCTTAGACGTCCTTCTCCAGAGGGTTTCTCTGCCTGCATGGGTTGCCCCTTACTTGGGGCCCCACAGCACCCTGTGTTCACCCCACTGACATCTGCCAGAAAATGGTTACATCTGTACAAATCTGTGATGATCCTGCANCTGGCTGTATTTCTGGAGCTATATAACTCTTCTCAGATTTTGCCAGGAGGAAAAGCAACTTCTGTTGTTTCTCTTCAGGGGTAGGGAACTGAGCAGGGGCCTTGAGCACAGATAAGGACACGATTCCAGAACAGTCTGGCTGTTTTGATAGCCCTTGGGCAAAGGGTAATACTGTTACTATTTTTCCATGGAGGGAAAACTAAGACCCGGAGAGACAAAAACTTGTCCCTGTCTGGACAGGCAATTAGGAGCAAAGTCAAGCAACTGCCCACTTGTCTCCCCACCCCCATACCTGGAGCAGCTGATGTTTCCAGGTCTGCTATGGGAGAGGTTGGACCCCAAAAAACGTGAGACTCCTGGTTTCTTACTGAGCAGGAGGGTGCTAGGCTGCGTGGTACTAGAAAGTGATGTCTCAGTTTTGGGGAGGTAGCCCCAGGCAGGTGCATCCCTGGGATAGGGGGTCAGAGCTGGAAGGGACCATTCCCCTTATCTGTGTGCGAGAGGACTAAGGGATAGAGGTGGGGATGAAGCTGGGTGTGCATCTAGTCGAGGGAGACCCTTAGCTCTGCTCTGGCTTCTTAATTCCCGGCCCAGTGCTCACTGAGCCAAAACGGTATGGAATGTCCATTCTGTACATGGTATAAAAAAAATAAAGAAATTGTGGGAAGATATACACCGCTTTAACAGTTTTTAAGTGTACAGTTCAGTGGCATTGAGTACATTAATGTTGATATGCTGCCATTCCCACCCCCTGTTTCCAGAACTTTCTTATCATTCCAAACTGAAACTCTGTCTCCGTTAACCAGTGACTCCCTGTCCCACCCTGTCCCCAACCCCTGGAAACCAACATTGTCCTTTTTGCTGTGTATTAACTATTGTAAGTACCATACGTGGAATATCAGTGGAGTCATATGACGTCCTTTTGTGTCTGGCTTTTGCACTTAGCATAATGTTTTAAATCTTCATCCACATTGTAGCAGGTACTGGAATTCCCTTCTTTTTAAAGATGTTTTAAAATGTTTTATTATTTATTTTTGAGAGAGAGAGAGACAGAGAGTGAGTGGGAGAGGGACAGAGAGAGAGGGAGACACAGAACCAGAAGCAGGCTCCAGGCTTTGAGCTGTCAGCACAGAGCCCAACAAGGGGCTCGAACCCACAAAGAATGAGATCAGAACCTGAGCCAAAGTGGGACGTTTAACCGACTAAACTATCTGGGTGCTTCAAGGAATACCCTTCTTCTTAAAGGTTTTTTTTTTTTTAAAGGTTTATTTATTTTTGAGAGACAGAAAGAGACAGAGCATGAGCAGGAGGGGGACAGAGAGAGGGGGAGATACAGAATCCAAAGCAGGCTCCAGGCTATGAGCTGTCAGCACAGAGCCTGACACAGGTCTCGAACTCACAAACTGCAAGATCATGACCTGAGCCAAAGTAGGATGCTTAATAACCAGCTGAGCCACCCAGGTGCCCCTAAAGGTCTTTTTAAAGGTACACACACACACACACACACACACACACACACACACACACACTTCATACTTCGGTTATCTGCTCTTTGATGGACATTTGGGTTGTTCCTACCTTTTGGCTATTGTGAATCCTGCTTCTATGAATTTTGTTGTACAAAAATTTGTTCGAACCCCTACTTTCAATTCTTTTGGGTATATATCCAGAAGATCGTATGGTAGCCGTATGTTTAATTTTTCCGGACCTGCTCTACCAGTTTCCACAGCAGCTGCATCATTTTCCACTTCCACCAACAATGCACAAAGGTTCCACTGCCTCCATATCCTTGCCAACACTTGTTTTCTGTTTTTTTTTTCCTAATTAAAAGAATAAGAGCCACCCCGATGTGTGTGAAGTGGTGTCTTATTGTGGTTAGTCTATCGTTTAATATCTCTCCCATCCAAGTACTAAGCAGGCCCGGCCCTGCTGAGCTTCTGAGATCAGACGAGATTAGACATGTTCAGGGTGGTGCGGCCATAGACTGTCGTTTAATATCTCTACTCAGCCTTTCTGAAGCCTGTCCTGAATGTTTTCACGCGGTCCCAGCCATCCGTACAGTGTTTCTGTGAGATGAGCCTCAGTTTCCCGCTAGCAGAAGGAGAAAGGAGACCAGGGACCTTTCCTCGGAACTGGGAATGGCCATGGCCCCCCTTCGCTCTGTGTGCCGCGCACGCCTCCCAGGGCCTGTTGGGGCGTGGGCTGTGGGAGGCAGCAGCAGGCGTCTTGCTGTGGGTCCTCGCCTCTGCAGAGGGCCCGCCAGGCCACACGTAGAGTCTCATACTCGCTGGCTCAGGGCAAAAGATGCCTGTGGCTGCTCCTAATGTGGCTGCTTCTAACGTGGCTCCTAATATCAGTTTTGGTTACTTTCGCTGCATTAGAAGAAAAACACCCCTTGTGTTCAGGCCGACGGTTTCTGTGGCAGATTCCTGGGATACAGTCTGAATTCATTCCTGATTCTGAGAAGGAACGAAAGCAAGCCCTTGGGGTTTCAAAGTGGAATTTAGGGCAATCTGCTTGACCTGGAGAGGATTCCCTGTGATGGACCAGCAAGGCTGCCTCCTCCTGGACTGGCCAGGAACTGTTTTGGACCCAGCAATGTCCAGGCTGGTGAAAATAGACGTTTTGGCTAACACTTAACCATTGTGCTTAATATGTACCTGACGTGGTTTTAAGTGGCTCTCGATCCTCATGACAACTTTATGAGGTAGGGACTGTTATGATCTCCGTTTCACTTGGGAGGGAACGCAGGCCCAGGGCGATTAAGTAACCTGCCCAGTGTCACACAGCTGGTAAGTGGAGCTGGGGTCTCAATCCAGGCAATCCTGGCTCCAGGCTCAGACTTCGGGAAATCTGAGGAAAGGATCAAAGTCAGGGGCCTGAATTAATAAGACACTGCTTTTCCAGGACACTTCATAGTTTGTAGTGCCTTTATGTGTTTCATGTACTCTCCATGACAACTCCGTGGGGCAGACATTCGTGTCCTTTTCATTTTGACAGAGCTAGAAACTGAGGCCTGGGGCATTCAGGGGTTTTCTTAGGGAACCTGGATGGAGTGTGCCAAGGATGTGCAGAAAAGGAAACCGGCATATGTCATTGGTGGAAATGTAAATGGAAGAGTGTGAAGCTTCCTCAGATGCTTAAAAATAGAAGTAGCCTACAATCCAGCAATCCCACTGCTGGGTATGCATCCCAAGGAAATGAAAACAAACTGTTGACGAGACGCCTGCACTCACTCCCCTGTTTGTTGCATCATTATTCACAGTAGCCAAGATATGGAAACGAGTCAAGTGTCTTTCAGTGGAAGAATGGGTAAAGAACACGCGCGCATGTGTGTATGTATAGACACAATGCGTATACACACACTCTCTGTGTATATGTAAACACACACACACATACACACAAAGACATGTTATCCATGAGGAAGAAAGAAATCTTGCCATTTGCAACAACATGGTTGGACCTTGAGGATAATACATGCTAAGAGAGATTAGTCAGACAGAAAGACAAATACCACGTGATATCACTTCTATGTTGAATTTAAAAAAGCGAAACTCCTAGAAACGACTAGAATGGTGGTTACCAGGGGCTGGTTGGGAGGAGAGGTTGGTCCCCTCCCACGCGGGAGATGTTGGTCAAAGGGCACAAACGTGCTACTAGAGGATGAGGAAGTTCTGGAGATCAAGTGCACAGCACAGCGGCTCCAGCGAATGCTGCTCTCGTATATACATGAGAGCCGCTAAGAGACTAGATCTTGAATGTTCTCACCAGAAGAAAGAAACGAAGATTATGAAAGGTAATGGACGTGTTCACTAACGCTAGAGCAGCAGTCATTTTACGATATATAAATGTGTCAAATCAACATGTTGTATGCCTTAAACTTACTTGTTATAGGTCAATTCTATCTCAAAAACAAAAAAAGAATGTAAGGAGAGAAAAAAGAAACAACCCAAGGAAGCTGTTTTGGGGCCGCCCTTGACCCCGTGTGACTCCATGTCGGTCCCTTTTCCATAATCAGGGCTGGGCAGCAGGGTTGGCTTTGCTAAGGCCAAGGCAGAACTCCTGCCTGCTTTCCGCCTGTGGCCTTGGCTGTGTCCTCAGCCCTGAGAGCCGTCAGTGCCTCGGCCTTTGTGTGCTGCCCCGACTGTGTGTTCATCGCAGTCGGTCTGAGCTGACTGAGCACAGCCGAGCAGGACAGTCCACAGAGCCTAGTGGACCCCAGCGCAGAACGGGGAGGGGCCCAGAAGCCATTAGAAGCTGGCAAAGAAAGTGGGGGCAGGCGGGACACTTCTTAAGGCCTGGGGAGGGGAATTTGTCTTTTATCTTGTGTGCTGAGACTTCGAGGAAGAGAATGGCAGGCTTGTGCTGGCCTTTAGGAGGCTGGGTTTAGTCTCTGTGTTCGAATGGGTTGGGGGCCTCACCTGGCTGAGTTCCCAAAGCCCGTCTTCCGAGTGTGCCTATGACTTCCTTCTGCAGCATGTCTGTCACCGAGTGTCGTCACTATCTCTCTGGGGCTGTAAGTTCTCAAAGGTCGCTGGCTTTTGTAGGACACTAGTGTCTGTCTTTTGTTTGCTGGCCGGTGGCTGCAACGCCCGCGCCTGGGCATCCTGGCCTTGTTTGACCCTCCCGTGGCAGTGCAAGGCTGGCATCATGGCGTTCCTGGTATCCAGAACTTACAGATGAGCCAGCTGGGCACCCAACCTAGAATTCTCCCTGGGATAGTTTCTTTCTCTGGAAAACTCTCACTGACCTTCCCAGATGCTTCCTCTCCTGTGACAGCAGTTGGCTTCCTCGCAGAATATGAGAGGTGCTGTCCCTAACCCCTGACAATACTTTCTCCATCCCAGATTTCATTGTGTTAGAGATATTTATCTTATTTGCCCAGGAAGCACCTTGAGGGAAGGGTCTGGTCTCTGTTATGTCTGTACCCAGCTCAGAATTAAATCCTTAATTGGGCACAGCCATCCAAGAATAGGTATTGTGCAGTGACAGACACAAACAGTTTTGTAGGCACTGGACTATAGCCATGAGTAGAGCAGAGGAAATTCCCCACCTGCCCTTGCAGGACTCAGCCTACCGGGTCCTCTGCCTGTGACCTCCCCTTCCATGAATACTTTCTGAGGGGCAGACTTCATGCGCCCTTCTTCAGACCTGGGGCAACATTTTCTTTCAAGAAAGTGTCTTTGACAACTTGAGAGACAACTTTAGAAGGGCTTCCTTTCAGGACAAGGGCGCATTTGCCTTATGTCCTCCAAACACTAACGGAACACAGCTCTCTGATGCTGGCAGGTTGTAGGTGTTTGCTAGGCATGTGTGGACTGGATTGGAATAGAAATAGGTAAGATTTTACTCCAGGAAGGGAAGGTGACCTGCCCGGGTCCACTCAGTCACTAGTCATGCACAATTAGGACACGGCCAGCCCCAAGAGTTCTCTGCAAAAGGAACTAGAGTTTAGAGGCAGACGGGCCTGACGAGACGCATTCAGACTACAAAAGAATTGGTTTGAATTCTAGACCTTGCCCCCGACCGGTTTTGTTCCCTCTCTTGGTATCTTCCCAGCTGCAGGACTCCCTTGTCAGTATTAGAAGCAGCAACACACTGAGGCCACTTGGCTGAGACAGGGCCCTGCCCGGAGGAACACAAAAGCCTGAAAGGCTAGAGAGAGGGGCATCTGAGAGCTCCCAAAGAATCCTCTTTCTCCGACACACTTACCCGTCCGCTGTCAAGGCCACCGCAACCCAGAGAAAGGGCACCAGGACCAGGGCCCCGGTGTTTCTAACATCTCACCCTGTGGGAGCAGAAAGGACGGTGCGTGGCTTCGCCGCTCACCCAGCTGGGCACGTTACTGTCCTTCCTTGGGCCTCAGTTTCCACATGAGCCACATGAGGGCGTTGGACTGGATAAATGCTCTTTTGGCTCTTTGTGGGAAGGAGCAGGGAACTCTGGTGTCAGACACCTGGTTTTTGACTGAAGGCAGCTTGAGACGTGGGGTCTGGGTGGCGGAAAGAGCTGCATGGGTTTTAGAGCCAGCCAGACACACTTGGGTCCCAGCCCTGGCTCTGCCCCTTGTTAGCTGGTTATCTGTGGTCAAGTTATGTAACCTTCTGGAGGCTGGGTTTCTTTTTTATTTCTTTTTTAAAATGTTTGTTTATTTTTGAGAGACAGGGAGAGAGACAGAATGTGAGCAGGGGAAGGGCAGACAGAGAGGGGGGAGACACAGAATCCCAAGCAGCCTCCAGGCTCTGAGCCACCAGCACAGAGCCCGATGTGGGGCTCAAACTCATGAGCCTTGAGATCATGACCTGAGCCGAAGTCGACTGCTTAACTGACTGAGCCACCCAGGTGCCCTGGAGGCTGGGTTTCTGATGTAGGAAGAATGATGGGCCCTCTTCCCTGGGTGGTTGGGGGAAGTATCTATAATGTGATATTGCAGGCAAAGCATACAACCCAGGGCTTGGCACGGAGAAAGCTACAATCAACAATTGTACAATCTCTACCCCTTTCCAGTGCGTCGATCCAAGGCTGCCGACGAAGAGAGGAGTCGCCGAGCCCAGCGCGCCAGGGATGAGTACCGGCGCCACTCACTCCGTGCCATCCAGAAGGGCACTGTCGCTGGCCTCAGCTCCATGTTCCGAGAGCTTGGCCAGAGCCATGAGCAGGAGGCCAGACTTTACCACCACCTTCCCGGCCCTGGGCCACCGTCACCCCTTGCCGTACCTGTCAGGTGGGTCTGAGGGACTCTGCAAATGCAGCCCTGGCTCTGCCCCAACTGCTGTGAAATTTGGAGCTAGCCATTTCCCTGCTGTGGGCCTCAGTGTCCCAGTCTGTATAATGGGGCAGGAGGGGATGATGAGGAGTCTGATTGGAGATTTCTAATAGCCCCGGAGTTCTGGGAGCCTCAGTGGGTCTAGGATTCCTTTGAGAATCTAAAGAAAGCTGTCTACAGTCTTCCTTCTGAAGTGTGCATATGAACATACCCCAGAATGTTTGCATATTGTCAAACTCTTCAAGGTCCACAGAGCCCAGGTTAAGAACTTGTCATATAAGACCTCACATGGGTTACATGTGGTCCGGCAGCTTGGAAACCGGTGTTGGCTGCTAGTTCTAACCACAGGTAGTGCTGGTGCGTCCTGGTTCTGATAGGTTTGCAGGTGAGTGTGGTTGAGTGCAGGGGTCATCTCGGAGTGCTTTGGCAAGGACATCTTAGGTGACTGCCCATGATGCCGGGACCTGCCGTCAAGAGGGTGCCCGAAGCCTCTCCTTAGAGCAGCCCCCAGGTTGGTCCCCCACACCTCCATCACCACCCAGCGACTCCTGCCCCAGGGAGGGTGGGCGGTGAGTGCTTGCTGCTTTCCCGGACTGCAGTTCATCTGCAGGAAAGACCATTCACTCCTAAATGATGGTGGCTTGTCTGAGTTTTGCTTTAGTTGGGATTTGGGATTATTCATAACCACTTTCTCCCTCTCTCTACAGCCTAGGGATTGCTGACCATGTTCGCATTTCTTCCTTTCCTTCCTTCCTTCCTTCCTTCCCTTTTCCTTTCCTTTCTCCCTCTTTCCTTCCTCGCTCTTTCCTTCCTCCCTCTCTCTCCCTTCCCCTCCCCTCCTCTCCTCTCCTTGTCATTGATGATTCACAAACCAGAAAGTTTAAAGAGAAATATGGAGGGGCACCTGGGTGACTCAGTTGGCTGAGTGTCCGACTTCGGCTCAGGTTATGTTCTCACAGTTCATGGGTTCGAGCCCCGCGTTGGGCTCTGTGCTAGCTCAGAGCCTGGAGCCTGCTTCCGATAATGTGTCTCCCTCTCTCTCTGACCCTCCCCTGCTCACGCTGCCTCTCTCTCTCTCTCTCAGAAATAAATAAAGCATTAAAAAAAAAGTTAAAAAAAGAGAAATAGGAAAAAGACTGACTTCCATGCCTGCTTCCACCTCCGTGGTTTTCCCTTGCTGCACAGGTGAGAGCCCTGTTCTTAGCTGGTGCGTGCCTGCGCAGTTCCTTTATGTAGTTGCTGACACAAAAAGTCATAGCCCAGTCTTTTTTTGTTGTTTTTAAGAAAAGGTTGCATACTGTACACATGGTTCTGCTTTTTATATCAATTCTTAGCTATTCTTTTATTTTTATTTAGTTTTCGTTTTTGAAATATTCATTTTTAAGTAATCTCTGCCCCCACGATGGGCCTCAAACTCACAACCTGGGGATTAAGAGTCACATGCTCCAGTGACTGAGCCAGCCAGTGCCTCTATTTAGTTTTTCTTCTCTTTTCTTTTTTTTGGAGTGAGAGACAGAGAGAGAGGGCGAGATGGAGGGGCACAGAGAGAGAGAGGGAGGGAGAGAATCCCAAGTAGGCTCCAGTCCGTCAGTGGAGAGTCCGAAGTAGGGTTTGATCCCGTGACCCTGGGATCATGACCTGAGCCAAGATCAAGGGTCGGACCCTTAACACACTGAGCCACCTAGGTGCCCCTAGTTTCCCTTTTTATAGTTACATTGTATTCCACTTCATAGATGGGCTAGAAGTTAATTATCAAAAACTGCTAGTGGCCATTAGAGCTGTTTGCAACCTTTGGTTATTACCAGCTGTGCCCTCAAAGAACAGCCTGGGAGACACTCACCTGGCACAGGGGCGGCCACAGGAGGGAGGCCAAGGAGCGGCCACTTCGGGTGCCTCGGTCTGCTGCGCCTGCAGAGGAGTTTCCTTCATGGACGCTGATGTGTATGCCCTGTGATCCTTGAGGGGAAACATGCCTCTTCTTGCCCTCAGGCATCGCCTCCTGTCTTCTTTCCATTCCCACCTGTGTGGCTTTTTTCGAAGCAAGTGATAACAGTTCTCTCGGGGGAAAAGGAGTAACAGCTGGTGCGTTATAATCTGCAGAGCGCCTTCAAGCACCTGGACTCATATAGTCGTCTCCACCGGCATGAGTGTGGGCATCGTGCTCATTCATCCTCCCAGGGGCCTTCCCTCCGCTCCCCTCCTCCATCCCTCCCCCTCCCGCCCTTACTTTCCTCACCCCTGCTCTCCTCTCCGCAGGACTTGGGCGCGCCCACTGAGACCCGTCTCCAGGGAAATCATAGTCCGCTGGTTTAAGGAGGAGCAGCTGCCCCGCCGGGCCGGCTTTGAGAGGAACACCAGATCCATTGCCCCCTGGTTCCACGGTAGGATGGCTTCCCGGGCCCCCAAGGCGGATAATTTCCACATGTCCGCCTCTCTCTGGGGTTGGCAGGAGGTCCTGAAGGACTGCGGTCATCGGGCCGGTGGAGGACTTTGGACTCTGCCGTCCCCACAAAGACTGGCCAGTCCCCCAGGGTTAAGGGGTGGCTCTCCTGCGTCGCCTGCGTGGGAGGTCCCGTGCCTGTCCTCTGGAATGTGCTGAGTTCAAGGTGCAGGTTGTGATTTCCCCGGGGCCTGAGCTGAATTACTGAGTGGCCTTCATCAAGTCCCTTAGGGATGAAGGCAGACATCTCCGAGCAGGAGTCGAGGACACTGGAGGCACCAGGGATTAGAATGTGCATTCCCCTCTCTCTGCTGGGGAGGGATGACACGATCTTGCACGCCACTTTCACTCACAGACTCCTGGACCACCAGGGGCTCCTCGGAGGTGCCTTCTCAATACACCCAACACAGTGAGCTCTCAGTGCACCGCGAGCTCCTGGGAGGCAGGGCCCACATCTCGTTGTCTAAGCCTGGATCCTGGATCCAGGATCCCCTGGATCCTGACCAGAGGCTGGCACACAGCAGGCTCTGAACACATGCTTGTTGATGAGATGACAGAATGGCTGAAGAGGTCAGAGTCACCCAAACATAGAACATGAGAGCTGGAAGGCTCCCTGGAAGTAAATTCCTCCTTTTGCAGATAAGGAAACAGATCCAAATCGGGGAGGAAGTTTGCATAATGTCACCAGCAGACTTGTAAAGTTCAAGAGTAATTCTCAAGCTCTTGACCCCTTGTCCAGTGGTCTGAACCTGTAAGAGGCCTCCAACAGGGAAACAGGATTGTGGTGTTAGTAGAGACTCAGTACAATGAAATCAGAGTGGCTACTTGCCTTCAGACTCCTCTGTATCAGTTAGCTATTGCTACACAACAAATCACCACCAAACTCAGTAGCTGAAAACAAATAAGCATTTATTATTTATTCATAGGTTTTTTTTAATGTTTATTTATTTCTGAGAGAGAGAGAGAGAGAGACACAGAATCTGAAACAGGCTCCAGGCTCGGAGCTGTCAGCACAGAGCCCGATGCAGGCTGCAACCCACAGCCATGAGATCATGACCTGAGCTGAAGTCGGATGCTTAACTGACAGCCACCCAGGGCTCCCCCAGTTTATTCATAAGTTTCTGAATTAACTAGGCAGTTCTAGAATGGGCCAGCCTCATGATCTGAGCTTGCTTATGGGCCCGCAGACAGCAGGCTGGCTTATCCAGGATAGGCTTGACTGAGACATCTCTCTGCTCCATACGGTCTCTTATTCTCCAGCAGCCTGGCCAGATCATCAGGTTTCTCTGGATAAGTTGTCGCCAGGCCTTGCTCCCGGAGTCTTCCCTCCCTCATCAGCACTGAGCCCAGGTTGGCCTGAGGGCTCCTCTGGTCAGAATTGATCTCCCCTGCCATAGTTAGCATCCGTCGGACCCTTACTTGCCTTTGTTGCACTTCTGCCTGCTTCCTGGGGGCGTGGCCGGCCCCGCCTTGGCCTTGCCATGTGAACTACCCACCTGCTTTCTGGCCAGCTTCCAGGTGTTCTCAGTTCCATCCGGATGTAGAGATGACCCCAGCATCATAATGGGTACTAGAGACCATGGGATCCTAAGGGCTACTGGGGAGGCCCTCACAGGCCGGCCGTGGGTGTGGCTTCAGCTCCAGGAATGGCAGCTAAAGGGAAACCATGCAGACATCATGCAGGGGTGAGCAAGGCCATGCACACCTTCATCCCCATCTTCAAGAGCCCCAAGAGTTTGTGAACTCCTAAGTGTAGGCAGTAGCAACGTTACAGATGGGATGACATGTGGCATTGTTCAGGGACTGGCCCAGGTCATAAAGGTCACAGAGGCACCATCCAGTTGATGCAAGAGTGTCTTCACTGGCCTGCTTGTTTCACTCTGGCCACTCTACAATTTATCATTCACACAGCATCCTGAGAATGTTTTAAATAGAAGTCAGATCCTGTCACTCCTTTGCTTAATAATACCCACTGCTCACTTCCCTTTATACTTGCAATGAACTTCAAACTTTATGCTGGGGCCTGCAAGGCCCCAGTTGATGGGTCTTGACTCCTGCTTCAGCCTCATACCACAATTCTCCCCTTGCCCACCATGCTTCCACGGCTCTGGCATTTTTCTTCTTCAGACAAGCCATCTTCTTTTCTACCCCAGGCCCTTTGCACTTGTCTTTAATCTGGTTGGTATTGCTCTTTCCCTAGCTTTTTTTGCATGGGTGATGCATTCTTATTTCTCATCTCAAATATCCCCTTTCTGGAGAGGCCCTTTCCTGAATCTTTACCTAAAGCAGCCTTTGTCAGTTTCTCTCACTTTACTACACTTATCTCTCTAAGAGTGCTCACCGAGGGCTCCTGGGTGGCTTAGTCACTTACGCATGTGACTCTTGATTTCAGCTTAGGTCATGATCTCACTATTTGTGAGTTTGAGCTCTGCATCAGGCTCTGCTTTGATGGCACGGAGCTGCCCGGGATTCTCTGTCTCCATCTCTCTCTCCCTTTCTCTGTCTCTGAATAAATAAACATTACAAAAAGAAGAATGCTCACCCAACTGATATTTATCTTGTCTGCTTTCGTCTGTTCTCCTACCTGAACATAAGCCTGTGAAACTAAGGACCTTATTCATTTTCCCCAGATGTCTACCATAGTAAGTGTCCAGGGGAAGAATGGATGAAGGTGGAAATGAAGTGTCAGAGTAGATCTCAGTCTTTCTGGTCGCAGTGAACAGCCATTGCTTCTGTGCACTGGGCCCTGGTGGGTGCGTGGGTCCCCTCGGTCTGATGAGTGACGATAAGCTGGAGCCATCTGCTTGTAGATCCCCTCCTTCTCCGGACTTCCACTTATCCAACAGAAGGATGGAGAGGCTCTTTATGGCCTAAAAAGAAGGGAGTCAACATTCACGGGTGACTGAGCCACACATCCTCGAAGCCGGTCCTGGGGGACACCCTGCCTCTCACTCCCAGTTACGCGTCCCTGTAGCCCTAAGAGCTTCCATTTGAATCGTTGCTTTCCTTGTCATCCATCCATTAGAATCATGGCAGCACAACAGTAGCCTCTCCGGCGCCTGCGTAGAGCAGCTCAGGAGTTCTGTGGAGATGGGGTTTGCAGGGGCCCCGGCTGCGTTGGCCTCCCTGTGGCTGCCAGCGGAGAAGGCACAGCCGAGGGCCTCACGTTGATCTCTAGCTTTATTTTCTCTCCTGTTGGAAAAAAAATGTAATTTTTATATTGTCACAGAACAAACAGAACCATGATTTAAGTCTCGTCATTTATGGAACTGATTTCATGTTCTTTTGACAGTTCTATCATAAAGCATGTGAGAAAGTTGCTAATACACAGATGGGGGCTATTTAGTGACAGAGTTTTTATTGATCTGTGACAGAATGAAAGAAAAAGGCTCATGCACAGAGGGTGGCCGACCGCCTTGGCTTGGAAAGGACCGCGTCGTATTCTCAGATGATATCTTTTCCTCCATCTCAGTGTTCAAATGTTCCATCATCTTTTATGGATTGGTGGTGATAGTAAGCAGTAGTTATTTTCATATATTGCCTTTGCTCAGAAGAGCAAAAAAGGCAGCAGCCCCATCTTGGTTTCCAAACTCTTGGGAGCAACTTTGCTCATACCTAAAATCCCAGTCTGGAACTGCCGGTATGGTCCAGCTTCTGCCGCAACGTAGGCATTCCCTGACAGCTTCTCTGAGAGCCTCCCCCATACCGACCCTTCCAGAGAAGGATCTACTGTCCATACCATGCACAGACAGCCTGCACCCAATTAATTCTTGCCATAGGTTGGCCGAGAGCTCTACTGATCTTGGCTGGACATCTTAGCGGGGGGCGGGGGGGGTCCCTCCCTGTATCTCCCATGCTCCTCCTGGGGGCCAGCGGGCTAGCCCAGGCATGCTCTCCTCAGGGACCAGAGACCAGGTGTCATTCTAGGCCTGTGAATCTGGTCTTTGAAGCAGGACACTATTGCTTTCACCTCACGCCACTGGCCGCGTTATGTCCCAGGGCTCAGGGGCGGGAGAATGTATTCTACTCCTTTCCTGTGAGGAAGACAAGGAGGGGAAGAAAATTTGAGTCAATAATGTCATCTGTTACAATCCCAATATAAATCTTTTCTTGGTAAAACAATTCTAGCTAATTTAGCTAGATTTTAGATGCTGGTTAAAAATGACCACTGTGGGGGCGCCTGGATGGCTCAGCCGGTTAAGCACCCGACTTCGGCTCAGGTCATGATCTCACAGTTCGTGGGTTCGAGCCCTGCGTCGGGCTCTGTGCTGACAGCTGAGCCTGGAGCCTGCTTCTAATTCTGTGTCTCCCTCTCTCTCTGACCCTCCCCTGCTCATGCTCTGTCTCTCTCTGTCTCAAAAATAAATAAATTGTAACAAAAAAAAAATGACGACTGTGACTTCTAGTTCCTTCCCTTCCATCAAGCACATTTGGACGTGGTGTGGGGTGTACCCCAAAGAGCTACGTGGACAAGGAGCCTGAAGATACGGGGCCCACTCTAGAACCCTGCAGCTCTGTGGCCTTGGGCATGCCCTTTATTTATTTATTTATTTATTTATTTATAAAAAGTGTTTATTTTTGTGAGAGAGAGAGTGAGAGCACGAGAGGAAAAAGGGCAGAGAGAGAGGGAGACACAGAATGGGGAGCAGGTTCGAGGCTCTGAACTGTCTGCACAGAGCCTGACGCGGAGCTTGAACTCACGAACCACGAGATCATGACCTGAGCCGAGGTCAGATGCTTAACCCACTGAGCCACCCAGGAACCCCTGGGCATGTCCTTTAAATGCCCATCTGTGAAATGGGGATTTTCACATTGATTTTGCAGGACTTCGGGAGACAAAGCCAACAAACGTGCTTTGTCTGCCCTAGTGAGTCCCGTCGCCCCAGCGAGCCCTGTCTGTGTGAGTGCTGGTGTCTCTCAGAGTCTGAGGTGGGTCATCAGAGACTCCACCCCCTCTGAGAAGCACAGTNTCCTGTTGGGACCGAGAGGTTCTCAATGGTCTCTGTTAAAAAGAGCAAGTGGTAAAGCTATTCCTTCGCCCTCCTTTGTTCATTGTTATGTTCCAGGGATTGTAAGAGAGACGTGTAGCTCTACAGAAATACTCCTGAGAAAAGCTACCGCATATGAGCTTGGCTTTGGGGGGAAAAATCTATTTTTGGACTTCAGCATGTATCTAAAATTATTAAGAACATCCTCTGTCTGAACAGTGGCTCAGTCAGACCCCATTTCTCTTCCTGTGCTTCACTTGTAGAAATGCAGTCACAGCGTGATCCATGGTGCGTTGTCGTGGTAGCGGCCCACTGGCGTCTTGCAGGCTGACCGTAGGGCTTGGTGGGGAATAGGCAGTGGCTGATGCAGTTGGTAACCTGTTCCCACGAGACCCTGCTCAGGGCCTGGGAGTGGATCGTGAGCATAGCCTCACCTGCATGCGGGCTGTTATCATCACGCCTTTTCTGACCTTCACCAGGGAGGAGGAATTCCCCATCTGCATAGACAGCAGGTGCAGTCTGCAGGCTCCCAGCCTTTGACAGTGGCTTTCCACGCAAAGCTTGAGCTCCTGAACAGAATGGACACTGCTTCCTACCTTTCCACACTGTGACTTCAGAACATATTTAGAGGGGAGGAATGCTGAAGTTCCCAGAGCCGCGAGATTCTAGAATGGTCCCAAACCTTTCGACTCTGTTCACCTTGCTCTTTTTTGTAAAATTATTATTTTTAATGTTTATTTATTTTTTGAGAGAGAGAGAGAGAGAGAGAGAGACGGAGTGCACGTGAGGGGGGGCAGAGAGAAGAAGACACAGAATCCGAAGCAGGCTCCAGGCTCTGAGCTGTCAGCACAGAGCCCGACGCGGGGCTCGAACTCATGAGCTATGAGATCATGACCTGAGCTGAAGTCAGACACTTAGCCAAATGGAGCCACCCAGGCGCCCCTACCTTCCTCTTGATTACAATGCATCCAAAAGTATTTGGGGGGAAGGGAAGGAAATAGACGTCATTGTCATGTGTAGCAATTACCTGGGGGAATGTTTGTCCTGGAAGAGAGAAACCGTGGTGTGGGACGGATGGGGGAACAGAGCCACCACTTCTCAATCTCAAATTCTGTCTTGAGAAGCAGGGATTATTAAAGAGGATCCAATCAGAGCTGCGGGCTAGGCGTTCGGAAGAGATGCGTCTCACTCAGTACAGGAAAGAACTCTTTGGTGTTTTGGTGGCTACGGCTCACCACGGGGCAGTCTGGGTGGCTAGCGGACTCACCCAATGGGAGAAGGAGGACCTTCAAGCCTCCGTCCTTTGTGTCTGGGATACGGTGTGATTCTGAGTGCATGCTCTGCAGGCATCACTCTGAAGCTCCAGAGGTTTCTCCGGCGGTTGGGAGCATTGGACACTATGGTCAGGGCACGGGGCTGGCCCCTAGTGGGCGCCGGGGAGTCTGCCGGCTGAGGATGACGGGTGTTCTTTTCCCCAAGATTGTTGGCTTCTTCACCTTGCTCATTCCTCTATTGCTGGTGGCGTTACTGGTCCAGGAGCTGAGGCGCAGGCAGTGGTGACCCCCTTTCATGAGTCCTGCAGGAGAAAGGCAGGCCCGCCAGGCCGCCCCGCAGGGAGGCAGCCCTCTGGGAGGCGGGAGAGATTGTGTCCGGAAGGCAGAGGCTGAGTGGGAATGGAGCGTAGACTCTGTTCCTCCAGCTGCATGCACAGGGAGGCCCCTTCTCCTCTGAGCTGCACAGAACAGGAAGGACTTGGGTTGGCTGACCAGCGCTGCCCACCGGCGATACTCCTGGTACGATGCCTGCATATTTGCGTGGCTGTGTAGATGTAGGGATGGGGTGGGAGGGGGTTGATGTGCACCATCTCACAGGCACTCTCAACTGCTCTTGACCCAGTCATGGTTCGCTTTTTACACGTGACCATCCTGAGACCCAGAGAGTTGAGAAACCAACCCCTGTCGCCCAGCAGGAAGCACAGGAGTGGAAGAAGGCATAGGGCTTCTGGATCTTGGTCTTGCCTACTCCATTTTGGCGGTCCCTTAAATACACTGTTACCAATGGAGGGAGATCGGGGCATAAGAATGTTCCCTCTGGATTCACGATCTCTTACTGTGTATTCATGCGAACCTCTTTGAGATGCTGCCTGGGTTCTTTATGTTTAAATCTCACCCTTGCTCAATCTGTGACCTTGTGGAGTGGAGATGCCACTGGTCTCCTGGCCCAGCTAGAGGGAAATCCGGCAATGCCCTGTTTGGCCTTTGGGATCACTCTCAGAAACTAGCATTTCTAGGGCCGAGGTGGAGAGAGTGGACCGGCTCAGGTTCCGTCCTTGGTGTTCAAAATCAGTGCAGGGACAGGGAATGGTGGTGAGGTTTTGGAACCTGTAGTCAGAATGAGAGACTTGGGCTGTGGACCCAGCGTGCACCCAGACCCTAAATCCACATTAAGCTTAGAATAGCTGAAGACACGGGCAGATGCAGAAAATAGTAATATCCACTGTGTAGTGGGGTTATGAGGATTAAATGTATAATATTTATAAAGTATTTAGAACATTCCTGACATACAATAAATCCTTCCATTTGTTACGTGGAATAAATAAATGTGGCAGCCTCTGGAGATGCATATCAGAATTTGAATATGTAAATGGTAGCCTCACACTCTGCGGCTGTGCTGGTGCTGTCACTTGGAAGTAAAAAAAAAAAAAGGTGACATCAAATGACTGCAGAAAAGGAAGATGGTACTTGTTTAGCCTTCCCACCCCCAAAAGGGCGTAAGTCTGAATTTTCTTACACGTTAAGAATAAAATCCCCCTCTTGAAATGGTTTCTGAAAGCTGTGAGGGTAACACACAGGTCATTTGCGGGATGGTTGGCTTGTCACAGATCCATCATGTCAAAGTTAGATTGCAAGTTTTCCTCTGCCGAGCAGAATGTGGAATGGAAATTTTCTACCAACTCAGATCCCAAATGCAAACATTTCTAAAGCGGAAAAAAGTGGGTCAGTTGACCTACTTTCCTCTTAAGTTCTTGCTTAAGCTGTTCCAACTAAGAAATAAAGGAATCTTTCTCCTTCTTTTAAAAAAAAAATTGTATGCTAGCTGTAAAGTCTCTTAAAAAAAGGATTACAAAGAAGAGCGACATTATTTTTTGCTTTAGGAAAGCATAGATTGTAATGGTATCTTCAAGTTCTTAACTCTTTCAGGCGTCTGTATTTCTGTATTTTGGATTTCCGCCTTTTGTGTCTTGTCTACCTCACACTTTTATTTTGGTTGTTTTGCTTCGATCTTTACTTTCTGGCCCACAGGTGGGGGTGACTAAAATGTGTGGGAGGGACAGGGCTAGGGGACCTAGTTGTTTTGAGAGGACTGAAATTTTATTTTCTATCTGGATTTTAAAAAGTAACAGTAAACTATGATTTCTGTTGAGGACAGAATATTCTTCTGACAGTGCTATCGTATTTCTGGTGTTCACGGAAGATCCCTCCTATCTTCCTACCTCTGGGAAGTTCCTATCACAGGCTAGACCCTTCTTCAACTCCAGCAAGCTGTTTTGGGGCTTTCTCTGTTCCGGGCTCTGGAGTCTAGTTTCCCACCTGTTTCCAGCCCCAAGTCCATCCCAGCCCTGGCACCCAGGGCCCCAGATCATGTGAGACCATTGGCCTCGCATTTTCCTGAGGGAAGGAAAGGGGTTGAGAAGGAACATTTAGAGTGAGGGCCACAGCAGCTGCTGTCTTGAAACCCCTCACCTGTGAGAGGCCTCAAGGTCAGGACATGGAGCACATGGTGAAAATCACAAGGTGCTGACTTTGATTCAGTTTGATGAACTTTTTAGCGGTTAGCTGTCCGGAGATGGAATAAGCCATCTCTGGGAGTTGCGAACACCCACTGTTGGCAGGTGTAAACAGAGGCCAGACAGCCCTTTAGTCGAAACAGTGAGCCTGTGGATTGTCGGGTCTGATGGGGGTTAGGTCAGATCGCATGACTCCCCCCCTCCCCCACCTGCCCACCATGAGTTATTCCCTCTCTGCTTATCTGAGAAACCAATACGGTGGCTTTGACATTTGCTGGAGAATAAAGTCAAGCCTCAACTACAATAGTGGTTGAGAAGACTTTCTGGAAACGAAGACTCATTCATATTTATGCCTGATTATTAAAAGTTTATCAGACTCAAATCACCTTCTGTCTAGTAATTAAGTTCTTTTGTAGGTTTACACGCCCGAGCATTTGCTTACAGGTTTTATTTCAAACCAGGACACTGCTTTTGGGTGTTGAGATTCACACTCTTATCTCCCCAGCCTCCAGGGGTGCACCGTGCAGGAGGGTGGCCCCTGCCCCTGCGGCAGCCTAGGAGAGCTTCCTGGAGGAGAACGGCATGGCTTGCACACGCAATCAGTGTACGGTTTCTCCTGTTATCGGCACAGATGTGCCGCCCCTGCGGACAGTGGGGCATTACCAACATTTGTGCAGGCGTCCGTGTCCAGAGGAAATGCAGTTCCTTTACTTTTCTATGTTTTCTCCCATATCCTGAACCTTGTACCAGCTCCTTTTCCTTTCTGGGGAGTAGGGGAGAAATAAACTCTAGTCCGTGTTGCGTAACTTTGTCCTGTTCAGTGGAGTGGGCTTCTTAGTGAGCCTGTCCTTTTTGGGGAGACTAGGTCTTTGGGGCTTTCTCCCCCTACTCCCTTGCTTTCTGCAAAAGGGCATTGGCGTATTTGGGGCTTCTCTCCAGTGTGAGGAGGTGGGAAGGGCAGGGCTGCCATGGAGCTGTTCAGACTTCGTCTTGCAGGAGGGTTGGTGGCTGAGGGGACCAGAGAGGCTGACATCTGGGTGACTGTTTCCAAACTCTGTACCCTGTCCGTCTGGAGTGCACCGAAGTCCTGCTTGGATTGGTGACACCCCTGGAAAGAGGCCCTTTTTTTAAAGTTTATTTATTTTGAGAGAGAGAGAAAGAGTCCAGGGGAGGGGCAGAGAGAGAGGGAGAGAGAGAATCTCAAGCAGGCTCTGCGCTGTCAGCACATGAGATGGTGACCTGAGCTGAAACCAAGAGTCGGGTGCTTAACCGACTGAGCCGCCCGGGTGCCCCTGGAAAGGGGGCCCTTCACCTTGTACTGGTGTCAGGTGCGTGCCCGCTGGCTGCTGTCCACAGCGGTGTGGTTGGTTGGCTTCCCCTATGGGGTCAGGCTGGCTTTTATGTTCTAATGGACCATTTGTTAAATTTTCCCTTTGCCCTGGCCGTGGCAGGTGAGCCGTGAATAGCCAGTGTTGCATTCTGGAAGAGGTAGTAATACTGGCAGGCACACAGTGTTTACAGCATGCCCGATTCTTGCTCACGGTCGTTAACTTATATAATCCTCGTAACGTCACTGTGTGCTTCCCGCTGGCAGCAGCCTCATTTCACAGAGGAGGAAGCTGAGGCCCAGAGAACGGAGGCCACGTGCGTGAGGCTCACTGTTCGTAAGTGGGGGCAGTGGGGCTCGAACCCCGGTGGTCCGGCTCTAGCGTCCATGCCCCTATGATGCAAAACAGCCTTGTTGCCATCTCACCGTTAAGTAACTGCCGTGGGGCGTGCAGTACTCAGGGAGCAGTTCCTTCCCAGCCCAGAATGTGTCCTTGAGGAGGAAGAGATGGGTCTTCCATTAGGAGACTCCTGTGTCTCTGGGTCATGCCTTATGCTTGGCGGAGGCGCGTGCCTGCTGTTTCCTAGACCTCCCTCCCGCAGAATTCCTGAAGGGTGCCCTCCACGTGCCTATATGGTCTGCAAAGTCCTCCTGCAGTAAATGGAGTGAAACAGAATTGTCAGTGTTGGGAATTGTCTAGTTACCTGGGCTGGGGCTCGAGGAGGAGGCGGGCTCCCTGAGCAAGGCATTTGCATAATTAACTTCCTGGTTGTTAATATTACACTTCTGTTGTGTGCTGGGCACTATGCTAAGTGCAGGGCCTGTGGTGGTGAATGAAACTGACCACCTCCCTACCCTCATGGACCTTATATTCATTTCCAAGTAACAGAAAAAAAAAATCAAACTGGTAGCATCAAAAAGAGGAATTATTTGCTCATATGACTGAAAACTCCAAAGGTAGGTCTAGCTTCAGGCTTTGCTGGATCCAGGGAGCTTGAGTTTTCAGCACCTGGCCTCTCTCCCTCTCTCAGCTCTGCTGCTCTCCATGTTGTTTTCATTCCCAAGTGGTGCGTCAGCTTGTGGTTGCATGCCCGCTTTTGCTTAGTTTGAAAGCCAACAGACACGGGGCGTGGTTTTCTAACACTCTGAACACTACTCCCCATATCCTGCCTTGTTGGGTCTGCTTTGGCCACAAGCTCACTCCTGACTCCAGTCCCTATGGCCAGAAGCACGAGACCTCTGATTGGCGAAGCTTGAGTTACATGACCATACCTGGCCCGGGAGAGAGGCCATCCCATTGCAGCTGCATAGACATGAATGAGAGGGTGTGGCTTTCTAAAAGAAGGTCCACGTTCCCTTGCTAGAGGAAGGGCTACTGGTCCTGAGTGGGCAAGACCGATGGATGTCTATCATAGAGAGGAAAAAAAATGTCCTCTGAACTAGTGAAATTTTCAGTCTCGTCAGCAAGACTGGCATGAATCAAATAATAGGTGTAGACTTCCAGTTAAAGTTAGTGCTACACGGGGGCGCCTGGGTGGCTCAGTCGGTTAAGCGTCCGACTTCAGCTCAGGTCATGATCTCACGGTTTGTGGGTTCGAGCCCTGCATCGGGCTCTGTGCTGATAGCTCAGAGCCTGGAGCCTGTTTTGGGTTCTGTGTCTCCCTCTCTCTCTGCCCCTCCCCAGCTCGTGCTCTGTCTCTGTCTCAAAAATAAACGTTAAAAAAAAAAAAAGTTAAGAAAAAAAGTTAGTGCTACACGGGATCCTTGGGTAGCCAATTTCGCAAGTCACTTTGCAGGGTGGTTGCAACCCTCTGTCACCAACAGTGGCGTTAGTGATTTGAACCTGGTATGTCAGCTTGGAGCAGACAGTTGTGGGCGTGGGATACTGTCTCTTGCATGGTTATATCTGGAACCAAGAAGCTTCGTCCGCTGAAACCCTTGTCTCAGCAGTTAGCTATGGTTACATTTCATTTGGAGTTATAAAAAATGAAGGCATGTGAGCTCGTTCATCACGATCTCTGTGGCTTTAGGATGCTTTAAGAAACTGTTGAGAATGAAGAGCTTAGTAATTCCAGCCTCTTTAATGATCCCGTCCGGAAAGGATGGCAGTAAGAAAGGAAAGTCACGAAAATGAGTGAGAAATAACGAACCGGTCATGGAGGAGCGGCGGGCCGGTGAGGCGTAGCCATAGTGAAAGGTCCAAGAAATATGCACGTCAGATAAATTGAGACCCATAAAAAGTAAACCTGTCGTGTCTAGCCCACCTACATTTCTTTCTTTTCAGAGAGAAATCCTAACAGAGAAATAAAAGGAGTTCATTTGGTTCCTCGGGTTCAATTCAGAGCTAAGGATTTCAGGGACTGGGCCTGGAGGTGGAGGAGGGGCTGGGAACTGAATCCTGGCTCAGCCTTAGAATTTGCTAACGCGGATTTTTAGGTCCCTGAGCATCTTTTGAAGGTGTGCCTTCCCTTTCCTGGGGCTGCTGCAGTTAGCACCGATGGGATAATATTTTGATAGCAACTTGAAGTTGTTGATGGTGTTTGAGAGCATCTGCATGGGATGCAGGGAGATGATTAGGTGAGGCATCGAGAAGAAGACACCGGGATATGTGCTCCCTATGAGAAAGGAGTCAGGAGTTGCTGGCTGCAATTGCGGGGCTCTGGGTGCCCACACCTGCCTGCCTGCCTGCAATATTAATGTGTGGATATTAAGACAGGAAGAGCAAGTGTTCTTTTAAGCCTTGACTTCTTTTTTTACTTTTATTTTATTAAAAATTTTTAATGTTTTATTTCTTTCTGAGAGAGACAGCATGAGCAGGGGAGGGTCAGAGAGAGAGGGAGACACAGAATCTGAAACAGGCTCCAGGCTCTGAGCTGGCAGTCAGCACAGAGCCTGATGTGGGGCTCGAACCCACGAACCGTGAGATCATGACCTGAACCGAAGTCAGATTCTTAACGAACTGAGCCACCCAGGCGCCCCAAGCCTTAACTTCTTGGCTGGCCCTCTCCCCCCTCCTGTGTTCCTAGCTTCTCAACTGGCACGGGGCAGCTGCCCGGGAAGGCTTAGGTCCCCTGACCTTGGCCCTGGCTTTTTTTCTGCAGAGGCCCAGCAGAGGGCGCTGTAGTTGCCGTTGATGCCCTGCTCCCCGAGGCGCCCTGGACTATTTTGCTCTAACTTTTGTTTTTGCTAATTAGACATCTGTCCAGTCTGTCTCCATGTCAGTGATTCTCAACTTACCAGGGGTGATTGTGCCCCAGGGGACAGTTGGTGTCTGAAGACATACTGGGTTGTCACAACTGTGAGGTGCTGTTGGCATCTAGCAGGTAGAGGTCAGGGAAGCTGCTATTACTCCCTATGATGGATTCCGCAGACCCTTTTCTGGCTCAAAATGCCAACAGTGCCAGGTTGAGAAACCCTGGTCTACCTCTAGATTTATATCTGCATCTCCATCAAACTTTTTAACTGTTGTTAGAAAGACCTACAAGTGTAACTTCTTGTTTACTTCTTTTTCTAAATGATCTTACCTTGTCAGGACCTCAGTTCTGCTAATGTCTGAGAAATAACCCTTAAAATTTCCGGTTCCTCTGGTTTCAGAGTATCTTTCAGTTTTACTTTCTAGCAAATATTCGACCTTAATTTGAAACTCAAAGTTCTGCTTCTCCCTTCTCGCGGGGTCCCTCTAACATCACTCCTTTTCCCCGAGCAGTGCCTGAGGGTAAGGGGGGCTTGTGGCTTGGGAGTGGGCCAAACAAAGGCCTTGGTTGGCCGCTCATTTCTGGACTTTGTTCTCTGCTTTTAGGGGTCCCCTTCCCCAAACTTGACTTGGCTGTATCTTAACTCTTGCTGGGGCTTCTGAATTTTAACAACTGCGATAAATTAGCTGTTGGTGAAGACACCCCCACCCCAAAGCCTAAGTTCTGGGGTCACCTTGCCTCTTTTCTGGGCTATGCTCTTTTTTTTTAAGTTGATTTTATTTTGAGAGAGGGAGAGAGAGTGTGGGGGCAAGTGGGGGAGGGGCAGAGAAAGAAGGAGAGAGAGACCAGCCCAAGCAGGCTCTGCACTGTCAGTGCACAGCCTGACTGCAGGCTGGAGCTCACCAACCCAGAGATCATGACCTGAGCTGAAGTCTGATGCTCAATGGACTGAGCCACCCAAGTGCCTCTGGGCTATACTCTTAATGATGATTATTTTTCAAAAAAACCTTAAGTCCTAAAGGTTCGCTTCACTGGCTGCGTCTTCCCTCTCTTGTCCTCATAGTTTATGATCATCATGGAAAGGAACAAGACTGTCCCTTATTTGTTTATTTTCTTACTCGCCTTTATTTTCCGCTCACATTCCCATTCCTCCTCCATAAACAGCCATTCTGATAATACTGTGTATCTGTTCAAAGGGTTCTTGTATATATATTGTATATATATCACCCAATGGAAGTTACTCTGCTCCTTATTTTCTTTTTTTCTTATGGTAGCATTGACCTTGGTGCTTTTCTGTAGCTAGTTTTTATATGAAATTAGTTTGCCTGAACATTTCGAGTGAAACAAGGGCCAGGAGAGTTGTTTGTTCTTACAGAGCCGCCTGTTCTATTATTTTTGTGAAGTGTTCACAAATAGGGCAGCTTGCTTCCCCGGGGTAGCTCCGCTCTGCTCCCCTCCCCCCACACGAGTCTGGACTTTCTCCTTCTTTCCTTTCTTTTCTCCTACCTGGCTCGATTTTGATGCCATGCTCAGTGGTCCCCGGTGGCTCTGGGGGGTGTCCCGATGGGCCTCTCGCACGTCCCCAAGATTGTGGAAGGCAAATCCTTCCCAAGTTTCGGCTGCTGCTCTTAGGCTAGCCTCCTGCTTTGCAGTGAGTTCCTGTTGACTGCTCTCAGGTCCATTGGTCACGCTTGCTTCTTTCTTCTTCCTGTGGAAACACCTGGCACCACGAAGGTCTTGTACTGATTATTTGTTCCCACCACCATTTGTGTGTGGGGTCCGTGAGACTACCTTGCTACCTGGTTCTGTTGTAAACATAGTCCATGGACTTTTGGGTTTGTTCTTTACTTGTTCTGCTTGTTCTTATTTGGGGATTTGCAGATTGGAAATGATGTTGCTGCCACAACAAATTCTACCTTTTCCTACCCAGCGCGTAAGTACATTTAGCTGAAGGCTAAGGTGCTCTAGTATCGTTCTTGCCTCTCACTCTGTCTCACCAAGCTTATAAGAGCCACGCTGTTCCTATCCCTAGTCTGTTATTTCTAATTGCTGCACGGTATTCCTCAGGGTGAATCTACCTGGTTTTGCTCATCTGCTCTCCAAGTCATGGATACCCTGATTGCCCCCAACTTTCCAGCACCACAGATCAATCTAATAACCAATTACATCTATTGCGCTAGACCCTTATGGACCTGTGTGATGATTTCTTTAGAATATATCTCAGTAATGGGATGGTTGGGCCAGAGGGTGTACATGCAGTTAATTTGATTCGGGGTACCAGCGGCTCTCCAGAAGGCTGATCCGCCGCTATTGCCGGAAGCCATATATAAGAGTTGCTTGACCCTCGTGTTCCAAACCCCACACCAGAATGCAGCAGACGTCCTTGGGCCCCTCCACGATTCACGGGAACTTGGGAAGACTGGCAGACATCATCATCAGGCTTTTCTGTCTCCTAATACGTCATTCTGCCTGAACTGTGGCTACATCATACAGGCAAAATTGGGGGGACAGGACTCTTTCTACTTTCTCAATACCTGTGGAATGTGGGGTGCGGGAATACGAGTGGGGGCCTCTCTTTAGTCCTTTCTACCCTCTGTCCCACCCCAGCCCACGAAAAGCTCTTTCCTGTCTGGCAGGGACTTCTCCCTGGACCTAACCTATGTCCTCTCTAGAGTAGGTCAGGAAAATTGTGTTCAGACCTCCAAATATTACTCTAAGCATACAGGGAGTTTCTAGAATGTAAGAGTCACTTTTTACATCTTTGCCAATCCTGGCTTGCAAGACTGTTTACACTCTAGCTCAGTGAGTCTCAAACCTGGCTGCATATATGGATTACCTGGGAAGGTTGTCAACATAAATGATGCTTGTTGTACCCAAAATGAATGACATGAGACTTGGTCAGAGCGGACCAGGGCAGAGAACCATGTGCCAGAGACTCAAAACAGCCAACACTGACATTTAAAGCTCATTAGTGATACTTTTCTTCCTGGGTGATAACCTCCCCATCCCTCAAAGGACATTGACCGACTTTGAATGAATGGCATAGCATAATGTGTGTGTGGCGGGGGGTGGGGTGGGGTGGGGAGTGCAGAGCAGTGATATTTAAATACTTAAAATATCAAATGTTGAATACACATGGTGTGTGCACATGCGGGGGTGAAGGGCATGAAGGAAGCTTCAGCAGTGGAGAAGCGGCCAATCCTGGAAGTACCTGTGTGCTCCTCCCCAGGGCAGCTCTGGTCCCTCCACGGGACGTGATCCGTCTCCT
>NW_027533256.1:2967376-2987155 GCF_008692635.1 Crocuta crocuta
GATCCGTCTCCTGAATATTTTCTCCATCGGTTCTTTGCCTCGTTTCTTGTTTATATATTAATCTGCGAATGCTGTAGTGTTTAGTTTTGTGAGCTTTTCAATTTAATATAAATGGAACTAAAGTGTAGTTATTTTTTAGTTATTAGCTTGTTTCATGCTTCGTTGAAAAAATTTTTTTCTCATTGTATTTTTCCACCTCTGTTGTTTGGTGCTTGTTTTTTAGTGGTTAGTTTAGAAGATTTAACATGCATATTTCACATATTGTAAAGTGGATGTATATCTTTACCCTCTTCCTAAACACACAGAGTTTTAATTTATTTTTATATATTTTTAACGTTTATCTATTTTGAGAGAACGAGCACACACGAGAGAGAGCGTGAGTGAGGGAGGGGCAGAGAGAAAGGGAGAGAGAGAATCCCAAGCGGGTTCCGTGCTGTCAGTGCAGAGCCCAACTGGGGGCTCGATCTCATGAACTGTGTGATCATGACCTGAGTTGAAATCAAGAGTTGGAAGCTTAACTGACTGAGCCACCCAGGTGCCTCTATTTTTATTTTTTATTCTTTTTTGAAGTTTTATTTATTTAGATAATCTGTACGCTCAACATGGGGCTTGAATTCATGACCCCAAGATCGGGAGTCGCCAGCCAGGCACCCCTTAAACACATGGATTTTTTTAAAAAAATTTTTAATGTTTTATTTATTTCTGAGAGAGACAGCGTGAATAGGGGAGGGTCAGAGAGGGAGCGAGACACAGAATCTGAAACTGGCTCCAGGATCTGAGCTAGCTGTCAGCACAGAGCCTGACGCGGGGCTCGAACCCACGAACCGCGAGATCATGACCTGAGCCGAAGTCGGACGCTTAACTGACTGAGCCACCCAGGCGCCCCATGGATTTTTTTAAGTAACATTTTATTTATTTTTTAATTTACATCCAAGTTAGTTAGCATATAGTGCAACAGTGATTTCAGGAGTAGAGTCCTTAGTGCCCCTTACCCATTTAGCCCATCCCCCCTCCCACAATCCCTCCAGTAACCCTCAGTTTGTTCTCTATATTTAAGTCTCTTATGTTTTGTCCCCCTCCCTGTTTTTATATTATTTTTGCTTCCCTTCCCTTATGTTCATGTTTTGTATCTTAAATTTCTCATATGAGTGAAGTCATATGATATTTGTCTTTCTCTGACTGACTAATTTCACTTAACATAATACCCTCAAGTTCCATCCACATAGTTGCAAATGGCAAGATTTCATTCCTTTTGATTGCTGAGTAATACTCCATTGTATATATATACACCACATCTTCTTTATCCATTCATCCGTGAGTGGACATTTGGGCTCGTTCCATACTTTGGCTACTGTGGGTAGTGCTGCTGTACACATTGGGTGCCTGTGTCCCTTTCAATCAGCACACCTGTATCCCTTGGATAAATACCTAGTAGTGCAATTGCTGGGGCACAGGGTAGTTCTATTTTTAATTTTTTGAGGAACCTCCATACCGTCTTCCAGAGTGGCTGCACCAGTTTGCCATCCCCTCAGCAGTGCAAAAGAGATTCTTCTTCTCCGCATCCTCGCCAACATCTGTAAACACGTGGATTTTTTTAAGCCCATTGATTCTACTCTCAGCTGATCAGATGTTGTCAGCATTACAGTTCTATCTATTTTTAAACCCTCAACTTACCCATTATTTGAATTATTTTGGAAGTTAGTATGTATTTTTCACTTACTGCAGTATCTGTGCTCCTCATGCCTTCCAGCCTCTCAGATGGTCTGTCCAGGATCCAATTTCTTCTACCTGAAGTACATCCTTTAGAATATCCTTAATAGTCAATTTTCTCAACTCTCCCCCCACCCCAAAGATGTCTTTATTTTGTCCTCCTTGAAAGATAGTTTCACTAAATGCTGTTATTTTTTTTCTCAGCACACTGAAAATGTTACCCCATTGTCCTCTGGCTTCTACTGTGCAACTGAGAAGTTCACCATCAGTGTAATTGTTCATTCTGTGTAGACAATCGGCCTTTCTCTCTGGCTGACAAAACGAGATGTTAAGTGGGTTTGTGCAGTTTCGCTGCGACGTGTCTGTGATGAATCACTCTTAAATATTGCCTCCGCTCCATTCTCCTCTCTGGTCTTCTGTGGGATCCAGATCATACATGTGCTAGAACTTTCAGTCCATCCGCCATGTCTCTTCTGGTCCTGAGACTTCGATTAGGCGGCTCTTAGGTTGCATTTATGTAAATGTGCCGGGACTCTTTCTTCTTAGTCTTCGCTGTGACTCTCCACTCATTGTATCCCTCCTTCCCCCCTTTCACCTCACCACCTCTGCTTACTGCCACGGACTCTACCCAGCCGCTGAGGCCTGCTTCTCACCCCCCTTCATTGCCTCTCTAAGGCCCGCCCTGACTTTTCTGCAGGCCCCATTCGTCTCCTTCTTGCGTCTTTCACAGCGCATACTGCCCTCTGCCTGAGAGAACATGGTGTAGAGCAAAGAGCACTGGACTTGGAGTCTGAGGACCTGAGGTCAAGTTCTGGCTCCACCATGTAATAGCTCTGTGACCTTGGGTAAGTCCCTTTTCTTGCTGACCCTCAGTGTCCTGAGTTTTGAACTGATGATAATTGGGATGGTAGGAAGACTGAAGGAGACGAGGCCCACTGAGGCTCCAGATGGTGCTCCATGCTGGCCATGAAATGAAGCTTCTCCTGGAACCCACAATGTGTCCTTTTGCCCCCAAGCTTCAATATAGAAGCCATTTCTGGCAGACTAGTGGTCTGGGAGCTGGATTCCAAGGCTGCGGCTGTGGAAATGTAGCTCTGAAGCAATGCTTAGATGAAGGAGTCCTTATTGCACTGAGATCTCTAGCTTGTGTGCCTCTAATTCATAACCCCCCCCCCCCACAGCCATTTTTTCATTCCTGAACTTTCTCATAATCTTCTGCTTCGGAAACCCCAGTAGTTTCTCGTTGCCCTCAGAATTAGGTCTAGAATCCTTCTAATGGTTGGGGGAGGGCATGGGAGCTTGGTCCCTGCCGATCTCTGTGTATGTTGCCACTGCCCATCTCCTAAGTTGGTCTCCCCTCCTGCCTCTTTGGGCTCCCTTCCTGCCATGAAGAACCGTGAGCTAACCTCTTTTGCAAAGTAGATCCTTGCCTCACGCCTCTGTTTTAACCCTTCTGGTCTCAGTCTAGATGTTACTTCTACCCCTGGGGCCAGAGCTGAGTGGGGAGGCAACCAGTTCTCACAGTGCCTGTGGCCTTGATCACCACTGGTTATGGTGAGCCTTTTCTTTTTTTTTTCTTCTTTTTTTAATTTTTTAACTTTTTTTAAAATTTATTTTTGAGACACAGAGAGAGACAGAGCATGAATGGGGGAGGAGCAGAGAGAAAGGGAGACACAGAATCCAAAGCAGGCTCCTGGCTCTGAGCTGTCAGCTGTCGAGCCTGATGCGGGGCTCGAACTCATGGACGGTGAGATCGTGACCTGAGCCGAAGTCAGACACTTAACGGACTAATCCACCAAGGCGCCCCCAACCTTTCTTTAAAACCAAACAAAAGAAAGCAAAACAGGAAAATTCTTCCAATCTTTATTTCTGTCCAGAGTCAAAACTTCTGGAAGGCAGGAACTGTTTCTCATTCAGTGCTGACTCCCAGGTGCTGAGCATGGGGCTTGGCTCCTACAGAGTGCTTAGTACATACTTATTAAAGGGAGGAAGGAGAGAAGTTTCAGGAAACACTACATGTCCCATTTTTGGCGGGTAAGAATTGGCTCAGAAGGGATCTACAGTTGCATTCTCCAGCAATCATGCTAGAATGAGTCCGTGGAGCATCGTATGGTAAGGCCACATCCCTTAGCCAGCCCTGGTCATGGGCAGAGGCAGAAAGTCTCCATGATCCCTGGAGAGCAGTGTGCTCCCTCCCCAGTCAGAAGGGGTGAGATGATGCTCTCCCTCCTTTCACTGTGGTGAAAGCACATTGTCAAGAACTGTAGAACCTGGGAAAATTTTGTTCTTTGAGCTGTTTGCCTGGTGTCCGCAGGTGGATGGAGGAAGCCCTCTTTCTTCTTAAGAGCACGTACTGTTTTCAGGCGCTCATTAACGGGTGCAGGAAGGGTATTGGGCTAATAGTCGTAAGTCACACCGGTGTTGTCATCAGAGCAGGACTCTTATTTGTAATCGATGGATGCTATAATTCTGGCTCACTGTTCATTGTTTGCTTACCCAATACATCCAAGTTAGCGTGGCTTAATTCGGAGGCAAGTATGCTAACCTGAGGTCCTGGGAGAAATTCTGCCCCCAGGCTCACAGCTGCTTGTTCTGGGCCCAGATGAGTCCCCTGTGGAATGAGGCAAGTGCCTGATCCCCCTGTAGCTCCCCTTCCTGATGCCCTTGAAGGAGGATGAGGGGCAGGGATGAGTGGGGGAGAGAGGCAGGAGAAAGGTTTGCTGAACCTACAGACTTCTTTTCTTTTTCTTTTTGAAACCAGGGATTATTAGCCGAGAAGATGCAGAAGATCTCCTGGAGAACATGACGGAGGGAGCATTTTTGGTCCGGGTCAGTGAGAAAATCTGGGGCTACACCCTCTCCTATCGCCTGCAGAAAGGGTTCAAGCACTTTCTCGTCGATGCCTCTGCAGATTTTTACAGCTTCCTGGGAGTAGACCCCAATCGCCACGCGACCCTCACCGATCTCATTGATTTCCACAAGGTATCCCTTGGGGTTGGTGGGGGGAGCCGGTCAGGAGACGGGACTGGTAGAAACTTGAGCTGAAGGAGCGCCAGGTTGTAGGTGTTGTAAGAGGTGAGGTGGAGAGGGGGCAGGCAGCCCCAGACGGTCTGTAGGATCACAGGGACATGGAACATTGGGGTGGAAGAGAGTAGAGGTTGTCTAGACAGGCTCTGGGGCCCTCTGTTCTCTCTGGCTTACCCCCTGACTGATACGGGTACCCGGTTCCTAAGCTCTTCTCATCTCGAGTATCTGAGGGCTCCCTGCTGTCAACACTTAAGAGCTAGTTGACCCACCTTCTGTCCAAGCCTGCATCTCACCCCCAACTCATCCCTAGGATGTCCTGCCTGAGAACATTCTAGGCAGGTCTCTGGCAGCTCTGTAGAGTTAGCTGAAGCCTAGCTGTCAGCCCCATAGTTTGAGAAGCTCTTCTGGTAGAGTTCCCATGTCTCTTGTTCCAACTACAGCTTTACTGCTTGGTACGTGTGTGGCCTTGGACAGGTTCCTTAGCCTCATTGAACTTTCGTTTCCTAACCAGGCAAATGGATGTAAATAATACTTAGTTCAGACCCCACGACCATTAGATGAGGCAGTGTACGTAACAGAACTGCGTAACTGTGAAGTGGTATGGGGGTTCTTGTTTTCCAGAACCCCTTTTTTGTTATTTGTTCCCCTGCTGTGGACCTCTCGCTGGGAAAGACGTTGCCTTCCGAACAACCTCTGTAGACAGAAGCAACTTTTGTGTTCATGTGGCTGTTGGCACAGTGGTAACTGGTGACTGGGAGAAAGCCAAAGGTGGAAACTCGATGACCTGGAAGACAGGCCGAGAGACAGAGTCGTGGTAGCTCACCGTCTCCCTGAGCTTTGTCCCTGTGCAAAGCTTCACAGAATTACTGGACCATCTCGCTGGGTTTTTGCTGCAATAGGGACTCTTGGATTTGTATTGTTTTTTCTTCATGGAGGTCCCCAGGGCTCTGGGGGACAGCTCTTGACTTGACCTTATAAGTCAAGTACATAGAAAATCACCCATTTACAAATACCTAGACACCGGGTGGAGAGTAATGTTGGAAAACTGGACTAACCAGGTTGAAGGCAGACTTCTACCTGTGGTGGGAAGAGCCTTCTAACAACTCTAGGAAAGAGAGACAGAGAGAGAGAGATATCGGCAGCTTCTCTGTATCAGGTATTGTGCCTATTGCAGTACATCGTGTTCTCACTTAATCTTCATGGCAGCTCTGTGAGGGAGGCGTATGAGTCCCATCTCACAGATCAGGAAACCAAAGCCAGTTAGCTTAGATATCTTCCCTAAGTTTTTGTGGCTGGTACCACCAGGTTCAGGAGTTAATACTCAAGCCATCTGTCTCTAAGGCTTGTGCCTTTTTCCTCTGTACCGCACTGCTTGGTTTCCCCTGTCCCATAGAAGCTGCCTTGAGCAGTGATGAACTCGTTCCTGGAAGTGTNGCAAAGGGAAAAGGCCCATCTCTCAGAGATGCTATGCTGCGGTTCCTGCATAGGAAGGCTGGAAGGTCTTTGAAGGTCTTTATTCTCTTCCAAATCTAGGGCTTGAGACTGCCAATTCAATTTCATTTCTTCCACTAACAGGAGAGCTCATCTATGTCCATGTGGAAATCTGATATCCAGCATATATAAATTAAAATTTTAATTACACAATTAATTTATGATTACATTCTAAGAAAAATTAGATACAATACAAGGTGAAAGCCTTGTTCTTTAAAGATTTTTAAAATTTATTTATTTATTTATTTTTGAGAAAGAGAGAGAGCATGCAATCAGGGTAGGGGCAGAGAGAGAGAGGGAGGGAGAGAGAGAAACCCAAGTGGGATCTGCACCATCAGCACAGAGCCTGATGTGGGTCTCGAACTCACAAACCATGAGATCGTGACCTAAGCCGAAGTCTGACGTTTAACTGACTGAGCCACCCAGGCACCCTGTGCCTTGTACATTTAAAATCCCCACTTCCCATGGGTGGCTCAGTCGGTTAAGCATCCGGCTTCGGCTCAGATCATGCTCTCATGGTTAGTGGGTTTAAGCCCTACTTTGGGCTCTGTGCTGACAGCTGGGAGCCTGGAACCTGCTTCCGATTCTGTGTCTCCCTCTCTCTCTGCCTCTCCCCTGCTCACTTGTGCCCTCTCTCTTTCTCTCTCAGAAATAAATTTAAAATCTCCGCTTCCATCCTCCACCTTGAATTATTAGTTTGCCATGTACCTATCCAGGTATTTCCTGGACATTAACGTAGAAATTCATGTACATAAGGAAATACATAGTTTTGTTAATTTTTACCCAAACTGGACAGTTCTTTACCAATAGCTCAGCAATTTGATTTTTTTTTAAACAGAATCAATGTATCATATTGAGTATTTTTTAAAAGCATGGTCCCTGGAAGCAGGCTGCTAAGTTTTAAATCCCACCTTCATTACTGTGTGTGATTGTGGGCATCTTCTGACGTTTTGATACTTTAGTTTCCTCCATAGTAAAATGGGTTTCAAAATAGCATTTGCCCCCTTAGGGTCACTGGGAGGTTCCATTCAGAGAACACTGTGTAAAGTGCCAAAACAGTGTACCTGACACTTGTAAGTTATCAGGACGGTGGCTGTTACTGAAACGGTTCTATTTAGTACACACACCACATCCTTGTACGTGGCCGCAGCATCACATGATGGCCACTTACTTCCAGGCTCCCACGATCACAAACGGGGCTGCAGACCTTTGCTTGTCTATGCCGCTTAGGGCGCATGCGCAAGGATTTCTCTGGGATGGATCCCTGGTACTAGGATTGCTGGATAGATCATGCGCAGTTTACTTTGAAAAGATCTGCCAGATTGCCCCCCAGAAATGTAGCACCAATTCATGCTTCTGCCAAAGCAAGATGCGACTGTTGCCCCACACTGCTGCCAGCCCTGGGGGTTATCAATCATTTTAATTTTTTCCCATTTGATGGACAGATGCCATATCTCCCTGTTGATTAGCTGGCATTTCTCTGGTTCCTCCTGACACAGAGGATCTTTTCATATGTTTAATGGCCACTTGGATTTCTGCTGGGGATTGCCCATTCCTATCTTCTGTCCATTTAAAAAAATTTTTTTTTTCATGTTTATTTATTTTAGAGAGAGAGAGAGATAGGGTATGAGAGAGAGAGGGGCAGAGAGAAAGAGAGAGAGGGAGGGAGACACAGAATCCAAAGTAGAACCTAGGCCCTGAGCTGTCAGCACAGAGCCGGAAGAGGGGCTCAAACCCATAAACCAGCGAGATCATGACCTGAGCTGAAGTTGAATGCTTAAGCAACTGAGCCACCCACACGCCCCACCCTCTGTCCATTTTCTACTTGGACGTCTCCTTTCCTACTGATGTGTCAGTTCCTCCAGCAATGGAATTGCTCTTTAGTTATGTCCATTCTGCCCCTCAGGTCTTCTATGGAAATTTTTATTTAAATGGCATTGTTTTCATTTCCAGGTTCTTTAATTTTGAAAAAAATAAAGCCCATTCTTATTTCATGGATGATTTATGTTCTTATTCTCCCGAGGAGATGAATACCCATCCCTTCAAGGCGCTTTCAGTTTGTTTTATAAACTTGATATTCTCTTGGGTGTCCATTTTATGGGTGTGATTTTCCCTTAAATATTTATAAATTTTGAGCTATGAGGTGGTGTCCGGACTTGGAATTTCCTGTTTATCCACAAGTGGAAACAATCCCTGTTTCCCAAATCTATTCTCTGTAAGGGTTGGAGTTGACAGTGAGTAGCTCATCTTTTGGGCATGGGGGCGTAGGACCTTTAGTGGTCTTTCCCCGCTTCTGATCTGCCTGAGGCAAAGACCTTTGCCATCTGGGGTTCCCCAGCCCCCACCTCACTTTATCTCCTCTGACAATCTCATTTTGTAGGGCTTTTGTTTTTTCAGTACTCTTGAACACTTAGCTTTGTGGATGGCCTTCCTTCTTATTTTCCCATATTGGATTTCTCTCCGTTTTCTCAGTAGGGATTTACTTCTTTGTAAAAGCAGACTTTTCCCCGTGTCATTTCTATAAATTTGGGTGAGGGGAAGGCAGATACCTATTCATTGACTTTCTATCTTTTTATAGAATGTTTTATTTATTTCTGAGAGAGAGAGAGAGAGAGAGCGTGAGCAGGGGAGGGTCAGAGAGAGAAGGAGATACAGAATCTGAAACAGGCTCCAGGCTTTGGGATGGCTGTCAGCACAGAGCCCAACACGGGGCTCGAACACACTAACTGTGAGATCATGCCATGAGCCGAAGTTGGATGCTTAACTAACTGAGCCACCCAGGCACTCCATAGACTTTCTATCTTGAACTGATCTCTCTCTGGCGGATGCTTATTTCCCTTGCTTGATTATAAGTGATCTTTCCTTTTTGTTTTTCCTTTTAGGAGGAGATTATCACTGTGTCAGGAGGAGAGCTACTGCAGGAACCCTGTGGACAGAGGGACAGCCCACCAGACTACCATCTGTTGTTTGAGTGATTTTCCCCCCCTTATCAATCGGACTTCTTTGGGCATCCGGTTTTTGAACTCAACTTAAGAATTTCCCAGCTCAAATCCTTCCTTATGGCCTTCTGGAAGGTCCATCACTATCCAGTGGGGTATATAGATTACTTAGCCTCAAGGGATATGAAATATATGGCATATGTGCCATCAGTCTCTGTCCCGATGCCCAGGACAGAAATTGCAAATAGCTGATGCAACTCTTTCACGAAGAGTTTAGTTATGACTTCAGAAGATGAAGCCTGTCTACTGCGGCTGCCCTAAAGTGAGCTGCTAGAGCACACGGACCACGTTTTCATAATCCAAAATAATTCCAGTGCCGAACTCTGAGTTTAACATATGGTAGACCTTCAGTAAATGTTTGTTTGAATGAATGCAGTTCTCCTGAAAGCTTTCCAACACAAATCTGCAGTCACTTCTAGTCATTTCCTACCCGTTCTGTTTATAAAGTCATGGGTACAGAAGAAATGTTGCATGTAAATTTCCATGGAAATTTTACATGGAAAATATGGCCGCTGCGTCTTTAATGGTGGACGTTATTGCCCTCATTGATTTTATCGTTGGAATTACCTATGGCTTCTGAGACCCAGCTTCCAGAGCAGGTGACTGATACTGCCCTGCCTTCTTTGTTTGCTGCCCCTGCTTGGTCTCAGAGGCATATCTTGACCCTGGTTTTATAATATTGAGGCAGTGGTTCCATGTACTCCCATAGCTGTGCCCCAAACCTGGGTTGACTTGTAAATCCAAGAAAGCCTTTGCTCTCTGGGATTTACCCCTCTTTGTGTGGGTTATTCAAATGATTACTTCTGCCTTTACAGTCCTTTTGATTTTGATCCTCGCGTTCACGTAGTCTGGGTATGTTTTTCATATCAACAAGATTCTTCCGGTGACCCCTTGATAACTCTCAGGGGCGGGGTCTTTGTGCCTACTCCGGTTCCACGTTTATGGACATATGCATAGAGACAGCATGCTGGGAGGGGAATATTATAGTGGCATCAAGCAGACTTGTGTTCAACTGCCCACCCTGCTAGCAGCCCTGTATTTGGTGGGAGCGGGAGGATGGATGGGCTGTGTGCCTTGTCGGTGGATGGGCTCGCATTACTTGATGGTCATATCACACATCTCTTACATTATACATCTCTTACGTCACACACCTCCTACGCTCTACTTCACCTCTTGCCTCTCCTACTCTTCACATCCTTGGCTGCTTCTTACAGCCCGGTCACCGTCACTGCAATTAGTTCTGAGCAGACTGTTTTTCTTCACTGGGCCCAGCAGCTTCATGTGAGATGAGCCAATGCCTCCTTGCCCCACGTGGGGCTCTGGGCCTCTCATCCCCTATGGCTGCAGACACAGTAGACACCGGACAACATGAGTAGGGCAGTTAACTCCCCGTGAGGTGAAGCCTGGGTCAATGGGAGACGGCAGCTGGTGGATTAGTTCTCTCTTCCTCCTCCCAGGGGGGCAGTTCGGACAGGCGACTCTTCCTACGACCTCTGGGAAGACAGTCCTGCAAGACTGAGCCACGAGTCATGAAGGAACCAAGGGGTGGCCAGATGAGCCCACCCCCTCTGGTGTGGCCCTCCTTCCCCGCCTCCCTCTGCGGCTCCCCCCGGAATGGTGCTCCTGAGCTGAGTGTTCGGTAATGTCAGCTTTGCAACCTGACCCCCGTCTGCTGTCTCACAGGGCCCCTGAATGAATAAAACCAAGAGAAGGGCGGAAACCTGCTTCCTGGACGCGGAAGTGCTTTAAAACCATTACCGATTATGGTTAGATTTTCTTTTGTGAGAAACCCAGTGGATGAACCGAATTTTAGTGTTGGCCAAGCTACTTACAAACTATGTGACTTTGCTCAAGTCATTTAACCTCACGACAGCTCCGTATACTGAGAAGAGAGCTTTCTATCTGGCCGTCACTGGGTTCTTTGGAGGGTCAGCTACATGAGCAATAGGAAAGCTTTATCTAAATGGAAAACATTGCTCATAACAACTGTGCTAACAGCAGCAATTATTCCGGGCTCAGCAGCGATGTGTCAGGGGAATATGGTGTTGATGATTTTCAAGGTGTAAGAAGAAACTTCTTATTCCGAGAACTAGCGGCAGCTCTGAAAAGCAGACCAAGGGTTGAGAACCTGAACCCCTGAGCTGTTGTTTCTGTCACCCCTAATTAATATGTGAGAGACAACAGCTGGGTTTTCCATGCCTAACACATTTATTTCATTTTATTTGGGGCCCGCACTTTCTGCATGTCTCATATATTTTAGGTTTTACCTGGCCTTAAAATAAATTCCTCGTAAGTTGTCCTGCAGATGAAATTACTGTCTGGAAAACTGCAATTCCATCTTGAGAGTTTTATTATGCTAATAAATGTCAGGATTCTCAAATAAAGGGATTGGCTTTTTTTTTTTTTTTTTTTTCCCTCCATGGTGTCATGNAAGAGCCCTACAAATATAATGAAAAACAGTCAGTCAGCTACAAGATTCAGCAGAGAAAATTTACAGTCTAGAACTAGAAAGAGAAGTTGTAAAAAAAAACGCTAGGCAACGTATCGGAAGATAAATGTCAATGAATGGAAGGGTGACTTGGGGGTCCCGGTCAGGGAGAGCCCTGAGTGGCCGAGCTGGAGAGCTGGACACCTGGGGTGCAGGGGTCTGGGGAGCTGTAAGCGATTCCTGGGAGTCTGAATGGAGCTCTGGACATGAAGACCCAGGTGCTTGGGGAGGGCAGCCTTTTTTTTTTTTTTTAACCCTTGAACCCTTCATTAGCCTCAGGACCAAATCTGGAGCCTGAAAGACCTCTGTTTTGTGACCCGAGGCAAATGTTTCCAATTCTCTGGGCCACAGTTTCCTCTGTGAATTGGGGTAAACCATGCCTGACTAAGATGGTGGCCTGTGAAAATGCAGTCGACTCTTGAACAATGTGGGGGTGAGGGGTACCAGCCCCCCACATGCTCAAAAATCCACATATAGTTTTTGAGTAACCCCAAACTTAACTAGTAATAGCCTGCTGTTGACAGAAGCCTTACCAATAACATAAATGGCAATGAAACACCTGCTTTGTATATGTATTATATGCTGTATTTTTACAGTAAAGAAGCTAGAGAAAAGAAAGTGTTATGAAGAAAATCATACTAGGGGCACCTGGGTGGTTCAGTTGGTTGAGCATCTGACTCTTGATTTTGGCTCAGGTCATGATCCCAGGGTTGTGGGATGGAGCCCTACGTCAGACTCTGTTCTGAGCATGGGGCCTCCTTGAGATTCTCTCTCTCTCTGCCCCTTTCCCTGCTCATGCTCCTTCTCTGTCTCTAAAAGAAAATAAAAAACAGAAAAAGAAAAAGAAGAAAATCATATTGAAGAGAAAATACATTGATAGCACTTTCCTGTATTTGTTGGAAAAAAACCTCATGCATAAGTGTACCCGTGCAGTTCACAGCCATGTGATTCAAGGGTCAACTGTCACATAACGTGAGATTTTGTTATAGTCATGACGAATTCTGTTTAAGCTCTGTGTGTGTGTGTGTGTGTGTGTGTGTGTGTGTGTGTGTGTACTTCTCACAATCCTGCTGAGGGAGACAATACTGTCATTTCCACCTTGCGCACGAGGAAACTGAGGCATGGGGAAGTTTAGAACCTCCCCAGGGTCACCTGTCTGGGAAGTCATATTTTAGAACTGGGATTGGCCAGTCTGGCTTCAGAGCTGCAGAGACCTTATACGAATGCTTCTCAAACTCGGGTGTGCAAAGCAGACACAAAGGGGTGTTCTTAAGATGCAGATTCTCTTTCAGTGGGTCTGGGGTGGGGCGTGAGGTTCTGCATTTCTAACGAGCCCCTGGGTGCTGCTGACGTGGCTGGACCGTCTGCCAAACTTTGAGAAACGAGCTTTGAGAGCAGGGCTCCACAAACCCTTGCCGCGGGCCAAAGTTGTTTCCACAGCCTCAGAGCCAAGAGTGGTTTGTACATTTTCAACTGGTTGGGGAAAAAGTTAAAAAGAAGAATAACATTTTATGACCTGCGAAAATGATATTACATTCAAATTTCAGTACTCATAAAGAAAGTTTTATTGGAATAGAGCCGCCCTCATTTGCTGGCATAGCGGCTTTGGCTGGGTAGGGCCTGGGAAGCCTAAAATAGTTACTATCTGACCCTTCACAGAGAATGCTTGCTGACCCTAGCTTTAAATTATGTGCATGTGTTATGAATTATTTTGCTCTCTTGCTCTGCTTTATCTAAATCTACTCTTAGGAGCGATTCTAACACCATATTTATACTTCGAACAAAATGTGTTACGTTTTCCGACAGCGTTACCAACTTAAATATAATGCATCTCACCCCATCTCTGATAACCAAGAAGGAGACTCATTTCTTTGACAAAAGATTTTAACCAAATGTAAGCCAGGACTGTCACAGTTATATAGATGCTTTGCATGCATCGAATCATTTGCCTCTAAACGTGTCATCCTTTCTTACACTGAACTGTGCCTATGTCTGTTTCGCCCTTCCGTCTGTGAGGTCCCCGACACCCGGCAATGCCGGATTTACTTGTGTGTTTTCTCATGCACGGAACAGTGGATATTGTTGAGTGGTGTTTGTTATAGATTTGGGACAAGTGGACAACACAGATTTCAAAGCCTTGCTTTACCCTCGACAGGAGCCCTATAGTCGAAAATCACAGGTTGAGCTACATTACGACTGCTTTGGGTTAGAATCTCGAATCCACTAGTTTCAATTGTCCAGAGGAATAGACCAACCAACTAATGAGACTGGAAATGTCAGAGACAGCTCATTTAACAGCTAGTGTGGGATGGGCAAACAGAGAATTAAAACAGAAACCGCATCTTGGCAAAGCTGTTCTGTGACGTGCCAAACGTAAACTGAACTCAGCCACTGCAGGCACGAGACCTGCTTGAGCTCAAACTCTTTTAGTCTGTGCAGACGCGTGTGTTCTCACAGGACATCGGATGAGGTGATCTGGTGGTAACTCCGTGTGACTTCTTTTTTTTATTGTGGTAAAATAGACATAAAATCCACCATTCGGATGCGCTCGGTACCACTGCCCATCTGCGGAACACTTCAGCCTGTCAAACTGACACTTGGTACCCATGAAACAGTAACTCCCCATTCTCTCCTCTCTCTGGCCCCTGGAAATCAGCATTCTACTTTCCGTCTGTATTAACTGGATAACTCTGGGTAGCTTATATAAGTGGAATCACTCAGTATTTGCCTTTTTGTCACTTAGCATGATTTCTCCAAGGTTCGTCTGTGTTGTACCATGTGTAAGGATTGTCTTCCTTTTGAAGGCTGAATAATATCCCATCATATGTATGTACCACATTGTGTTTATCTGTTCATCCATCAGGGGACATTTGGGCTGCTTCTGCCTTTTGGCCATTGCAAAAATAATCCCGCTAGGAACATGGGTGTATATCTGTATGATTCGTGTGCTCTACAACTCCCTAGTTTGCAGATTATGACCGATCCCTTGGTCCAAGCCATTCCCAATCTCAGTAAGTAACCTTGCTTAACCCCCACCTTATGAGATGTTCTGTGATTCCTTTGGTCTTGCTCTCTCTCGCTGCGATGAGCTAATAAATCTAACTTAGGTTACATGTGTGTTCTGGGTGGGCTTTAGCTGGTGGGCTGTAAAAAGATGATATCTGTAAAGCACGGGGTCCATGATAAGCACTTAGCAAGAGCCAGATGTCTTCTCCCCCCTTGACCATGCGAAGAGCAGCTGTGCAAGACCGTGTTGTGAGTCGTCGTGTGTGCATTTACCGCTTTGTCTCAGAGACTGAGCTTCCAGACTGGCCAGGCTATGAGCTCATCCCCAGAAGACTGAGGATGGTGAGGTTGCAGGGCCAGAGGCAGACATGGTGTGCCCGTGGCTCTTCTGAAGGGAAATTTCTCACCCCAGTGACACCCAATGTCAGAGGCCCAGCAATCAGAGGGACCCCCTTGGGGGAGGCTGAAGTAGAGGAGGGCCTCAGGAACACCCACATCCTGCAGAATGAAGGGGGGCCAGCAGAGCTTGTCTATGGTGGACTCTTAACCCATTTGTTAAGGGGCTTCTACCCTCCATGGACACTTCTCCTTCTCATCCCTCTCCTCTCCCNAGACAGAAGACGATATGGGGAAGAGTAATTCTTTGGGGTTATCAATATAAACCTAAATTTAAATGCCAGAAGAATAGAAGAGGCTGCCAGGGGGCACCTGGGTGGCTCAGGTGGTTAAGTGTCTGACTCTTGATTTTAGCTCATGTCATGATTTCACCATAGTCATGAGATCAAGCTCTGTGACGGGCTCCAAGCTGGGCATGGGGCCTCCTCAAGATTCTTTCTTTCCCTTTGCCCCTCCCCGCTCATGTGCACATGTTCATGCATGTGCTCTTTCTCGCAAATAAAAAAAGAAAAAGGAGGAGAAGGAGAAGAAGAGGCTGCTAAGAAGAGGAAACAAGTGTCATAAGCAGGGTATGGAGGCATGAAGGTGCATAAGTGTCTATGCGTGTGTGTTTGAGGGTCAGGAGCCTTAAATATGACCCAAAGAAGTCATTCAGACCCAAACATGGGCTCTGTGTGTGTGTGTGTGTGTGTGTGTGTGAGAGAGAGAGAGAGAGAGAGAATTAAGGCCTGAGAGTCGCTCTTTAGCATACTATCCTCTACCCCTCCCTTATCATACAAACTAAACATTTGTACAACTAAATTCATCACTAGGGACAAATTCTCAGCCATTAGCCAAGTGCCTTGGACACTTCTGCAAGCCTATGGGGCAACAGCAGTTTGTGCGTGTGACTTGGGTATTGACCAAAAATTCAGCACAGACCCTCCATCACTCGGTTTGTTCCTTACACATCTTTTCCTGAATCCTTTAATCAATATTGCATATTGCTGACTACCTATTTATGTCCTATGATGGAACATCTCTGGACAATTTCTCTTTTATTCTCACATCGTCATGGAGTTTTGGTGGGTTTTCCATTTGGTTTCTTCTGATTGGCTGTCATTATTGCCTTTCATTTCACCATTTTCTGATGGTTCCTTTTTCCCTGGGCAGTTGCCAGGCAATTCGATGAGAGGAGGGAACCCACCCCCTTATGTGTGGCATGGGTATTCCTTGCAGCCTCATGTTTCCACTGGGTGTTGGTTGTTGAACAGAACTATAGAATTTTCTTTGAGATAATCAAGCTTCCCCCCTTATTTCCAGTTTCTAAGGATTTATGAAAAGTATGACCCACGTATAAGCCAATAAAACGAACAGAACAGCCAAAATATTACAATGAAACACAAAAATTAGTATTCTAATAAGTAACTACATCTGTAAAAACATCTATGAGCTAGGAGCCCAAAGTCTGACTCTAGCACGCTGTTTCAGGAACAAATCCAACACCTCCCCAAGTCTACCTAACAAAATATCGTTTTCCATTAACAGCTTAGCAATTTGTTGAAGAGGCATGGAATCCCAGAACAAATGGGCCATCAGGAAGCTAATTAATGACACTTTGCATTAGACACGTTCTTAGCCTTAAAAAGCAGGCGCTAACTTATAGCTGAAACGGAAACACAAAATCATTTTAAGAACAACTTAACTTTTATTACTTAGTGCATATCAAGGGAGGAATACTTTGTGTTAAAAGCACTTACCTGACACGTCTATAAAACAATAGAGCCCAGGCTGGTAGATGTACCACACATGGCCCTTAAAGAGAAACTGTCAGCGTTCACAATAGAGATTTATGTTCTCAATTAAGCAATTCAATTATTGGGCTAGGGGGGGTACCATTTCTCCCAGCAATTTAAAAAGCCCTGCACACTAATTTTTTAGCCAATTGTACTCAAAAGTACGATGGTGGCTCAAAAAGGAGAAAAAGTTAGAGACATATTTCACGGGCTCTTATAAGCTTTTTCTTGTGCCCCGGTTACTTCTTCAGATATAATCCGTTTTCTTTAAAAAGTTTTCTTTAAATGTTTTATTTATTTCTGAGAGAGAGAGAGAGAGAGAGAGAGAGAGAGAGAGAGACAGCGTGAGCAGGGGAGGGTTAGTGAGAGAGGGAGATACAGAATCTGAAACAGGCTCCAGGCTCTGAGCTAGCTGTGAGCACAGAACCCGATGTGGGGCTCAAACCCATGAACCGTGAGATCATGACCTGAGCTGAAGTCGGCTGTTTAACCGACTGAGCCACCCAGGCGTCCCTAGAATAATTTTTCAATACCATCGAATATGTATTCTGTCTTTTCCCACAGACATCTGAGAGTGGCCAGGAGCAGATCTAGGGGCTGTTGGTGTCTATATTAGCCAGGGCCTAATAGGAAATAAGAGGTAGCCCAATGCAGGGCCATCTGATGAGGTTTCATTCACAAAGGTGGGGGTGTAGGGGAGCTGCACTGGAAAGTGCGGTGACCTGTGGCTTAGTAGTTTCCCAGCTGTCACCCTCCCTAACTCACCCCCAATGACAGGGGAGGGAGCAGGTGCAGCATGAGGGGGAGATCCACGTGCAGGTGGCCATTTTGAGAGAGTCAGGACTGTGTCTAGGGACAGAGCTGGCCTCAGGTGACCTTGCAGGCAGGCCTCCGGAGCAATAAATACATACCCTGACCTCACCCTCCTCCTTCCTTCTAATCTCTGCAGTGTGGCCCAGTGGCTGCACCAGCCTTTAGGCCAGAGGGTCTGAAACTCTTGGTGAAATCTACCCAAGTCAGTCTCCTAAGGTAGAGGGGGCCAAAGGTGTATGTGAGGGGGCAAAGCTAGTCTGACGGCGTCCTAGCTTTCTTTGCCAATCTTGAGTCCTCTCACATGTCCAGAGGCATATCTCTGCCTGCTGTCCTGTTCCATCCATCACTGTCGCCTCTCCAGTCCCCCTCGCAAAGTCTGTTAATGGGCTTCTTCATCTTGCTTTGAAGGCAGAGACCGTTATCTCATTACCTAACTTCCAGTTTTTTGACTTGGCTGTAGGGTTTTGTGCCCACCACCGCCAGGTGATGCCCACCTTTCTCCTCCTTACCTAAGGAGAGAGACAGCCTGGCAGTGGTCACTGGACCCCGGGATGGCAGACTGCCTCATCCTCTATACTCTGACATGCCCATTTTGAGAGAGTTTCTAGTTAGTTTCATGTCTAGCAATGAACCCATTCTTGGTATATTTCTGTCCTGTGACCATTGGATCCTTTTGTGGGTCTCCAAAGACAAAGTAGCAATGGGAGATTTGTGAGCATCATCAGAGAAGCGCACAACTGGGGGCAGTACCCTCTGCGCATCTTGAGAGACTCAGGGCTCCCGCGCAGGTCCCTCCCACCCCTGCTGTCGTCTCCTCACTGGCTCATCTGAGCAGGGGATGAACCACTAGTGTGATTTCTAGCAGATTAGAAGAAGTGAAATTGAACTATAGTTGGGACTTCTTTCTGGCTGAGTCTAATGTGGCCATATTTGAAATTTGGCCACAACAGGAGGACAGAAAACGCACTAGTAACAAGGGGAAAGATCCTCAATTGTCTGCTCATGTCTGTCCAGCCAGTGCATTGTCTATACACAGGCATGAACAGGAAGATCTAAAGTAGTTTCCAGTGGTGCATGAGAATAATCCAAGGATCTTTAAAACAAACAAACAAACAAACAAATGAGCAAGCAATCCCTGCCCTAGAGATGAGGATACCGTTGGTCTGGGCTGGTGTCTCTGTATCAATGTATTTGAAGGAAATAAGGACTCTGTGTGTCAGAGGCTAAGTTTGCCCTCTGTGGGACACTGGATAGCGTGGACATGCTGTTTTTATGGGGATGATGACATTTATTTATTTATTTATTTTTAATGTTTTATTTAGTTTTAAGAGCAAGAGAGAGCACAACTGGGGTAGGGGCATAGAGAGAGGGAGACACAGAATCTGAAGCAGGCTCCAGGCTCTGAGCTGTCAGCACAGAGCCGCATGCGAGGCTCGAACTCACAGACCACGAGGTCCTGACCTGAGCCGAAGTTGGATGCTTAACCGACTGAGCCACCCAGGCGCCCCAAATGATGACATTTATAATCTTCATAACTTCAGGTAACTGTGCAAGGAATGACCCTTTAATTTTCTGTAATTAAAACTAATTTATGTCACATTCTCATTCTGCTGAAATAAACTTGGTTATTTCAGGTTCAACTCGGTCAGTTCACAATCCCATCTTCTTCCCTGCGTGGATTTACAGAACCGGGGGGTTTGTGACTACTCCTGGTGTGGGATGGGGCTGGCTAGGGGGTCTTCCTTTCAGGAGATGTTCCTTCCTTGTCAATATCCACTGGATGTAGCCCTGTCTAATGTTGGGGTCTGTCCTGCCCACCTGCTGGACGCTGGTGGAAGTTCCTGTCTTGCTCCCAGCCATGAGAGTCACACTACCCCTATTGATAGTCCTGTTTTGGCTTCAAAGCTCAGCAGGTGCACCCTCTGTCAAAGGCACACAGGAAGAGATCTGTCTGCTTTCCGAGCTCTCTATATCCAGATGTGTGGAGACTCTGTGCAACCTTCTGGGTCCATCCTTCTAGGTGCATTCATATATATATTTAAATACAAACATCACTTTTATTGACAAATAGGAC
>NW_027533256.1:2987181-3027066 GCF_008692635.1 Crocuta crocuta
TATATATATATATATATGTATGTGCGTATATATATATATATATGTGTGTGTATGTGTGTGTGTGTGTGCCATTGGAGAAGTGAACCTGAAGTTGCAGTTCAGTACAAAGACTGTCTGCTGCAGAATTCCCTCTTGCTCAGGGGAGGTCAGTCTTTTGTTCTAGCCAGGCCTTCAACTGATTGAATGAGGCCCACCCTCAATACGGAAAGCCCAATCTGCTTTATTCAAACTATAGAAATGACCCCTGAAGGTATAGTCTTCAATCTGCTTTATTCAAGGTCCACTGATTTAAATGTTAATCTCAGGGCCCCTGGGTGGCTCAGTTGGTTAAGCGTCTGACTTCGGCTCATGTCACCATCTCACGGTTCGGGAGTTTGAGCCCCACATCGGGCTCTGTACTGACAGCTCAGAGCCTGGAGCCTGCTTCAGATTCTGTGTCTCCCTCTCTTTCTGCCCCTCCCTTGCTCATGCTCTGTCTCTCTCTGTCTCAAAAATGAATAAACTATGAAAAAAATAAATGTTAATTTCATCCAAAAACACCCTCACAGAAAGATTCAGAATAATGTTTGGCCACATACCTGGCACTGTGGCTCAGCCAGTTGACACATAAAAATAACCATCACAGTGACCCTTAACTCGAGAAGCCAATGGTGATGTTAAAAACCACTGACTTCCTGATGACAAGACTTTGGGAAGGTGACCCTAAGGAGGACCTTACTTGGTGGTCCCCTCTCTTGGTGGTCAGCCACATCTATGCCTCAGACTAGAAGGACCTAGATCTCTCTAGCACCCCAGACCAAAGCCTTTGCTAAATCACTCCACCCTGCTTCTTTGGCCTAAAATGGGAGAGAGAGATTGCCCCTAGGCTCTGCTCTTTCTCCGAGGTTGCCAATTCAAAGGCATAGGATTAAAAATAGCCCTCTATCCAGAGTCCGCCTGGATGAATTCCTCTGGGAGCTCTCCCGTGAAAGCACATCTGTCAGGGGCTTTTAAGCCTGTCCAGTCCTGCCTTCCACTTGCTAGCAGGTGAAGAGAAGTGAGCTGCTGTAGCAAATCGCCTGTGTCCTTTGGGTACTGTATGTGACTTCTGGAAGCCATCTGCATCAGCTCCAGCTTCTATCCACCTCTGAAGAGGTAAGTAATTGTAGACTGACTGTATCTGAGAACTCCAAATGCTTGTTCACCTTCTCAGACAAATGTTCACTCCACACTGGATCCTTTCTAACAACGGGTCCTTTCGCCTTGGAATCTCCAAGAATGTTTTCCTCTGGCAGAGACGGTGTGGTCAGGACTTGCATGGTAATGAAGGGACTGTAAATCCAGATTGGAATCCCTGACCTGCGCTTGCTTGCCTCCTGTCGGGTTTGTGATCATCCCTGTTGCTTCGTTTTGCATCCCTGCAGCAAATATGCCAATTATAGCCAGCATTTATTCACTTTTTGACATTTCCTGGATGCCTGCAAAACTCCCGCTCCATGTGGGGTGCTGGGAACATAGGGACAAATCAGCCACAGGCAGTGATTTCAAGGGGGCTCCCAGTCTAGTGGGCTCATTGGAGCTGAAAGTGGCAGAGCTCTGTCCCACCTCCTTGGATGCCATTTTGCCATGGCTGCTGTCAACATCATGTTTTTAAGAGCTTGCACCCGCCACTTTTCTTGAAAGACTCTGCCAGGGTAACTTTGCAAAGATGTGCCTTGGAGTTTATATTTCTACCCCCCTTCTCCAACTCTGGCTGCCACTAATCCATTACTGTTGGGCATGAAGTGTGGGACCCCAGCCCCTTGTCTGGAGGTGGAACAATTCTGAGGTGCAGGTGACCTTTGTGAATTCCCCTGAGGGCTCAACCCAAAGCCACCCTCTGCTTCACCCCTGTCGAGATCCCCTCCTGGCTCAGCTTCCTTCTCTTCCTGTCCTGTTCTCCCTTCTCCCCACACTGATCAGCCCCCAGGAATTGCCTCCGTAAGTCACACGTATGCGATTCCTCCTCTTAAGGTCTGCTTTGGGGGAGTGCGTCCTAAGCCACAGCAACCTAGTCAGAAACATATAGAACCGTATGATTAAGGTTAAAGGGGTGCTGGGAACACGGGTCAGGGACTGTGTGTGAGTGATGTGTGTGTGTGTGTGTGTGTGTGTGTGTGAGACACACAAAGTGGGAAGTTTTGGCGCTGCAGTGATGCTCATGTAGAGTTGCAGTGTCTATTCTCTTTCTGGCTGCCTGGCATCTGAGCCCCTTCACCTGAGTGAGTCTGGCTGGAATGCAGGCTGTGTGTCCCACCACGGAACCTGAGAAGTCCACTTTTTCCATTCTCTGCTCGTCCGTGTAAGAAGGGCAGAGTCCCTCAGACTTGCCCAGTTGGACAGATCTGTTTGAACTTGGCATTGCAGCGCTGTGTCACATTTCTTGGAGTGGTGATGACGGCAGCGTGGGGGCAGAGTCAGCCTGCAGTGGGTGGTGGTGGCGGTGGCACCTGCGCCTCTGGCTTCTGATGCTTGGTGGTGGCAGTGGAGGGGTCAGTCCTGCACTGTTCTGCACTGCGATCTTGGCCATGGTTCTGGCTGTGATTTCCTTCGTTCCCAACTATCTGCCTAGGCTTCTCAGTGATGCTGGGAGCTCCTCTGATAGGCTACTTTAGTGCTTAAGTCACCTGGAGGCAGATGCTGTTGCCCTGACTGGTCCTTGGGTCAAAGATTTGGGGAGGATGGAGGAAAAAGACAAGAGAGGGGTGTGTGGAAGGGGCATCAGGAGTTATGGAAGTTTGATATTTATTGGACATGGAGTCAGGGATGAGCTGGAGAGGACAGTGCAAAAGGATCTCATGGGTTCTGCAATGGAGATGGGCCTATATTTCTATTGCTTTTTCTTCCAAATGTAACCCAGATGGGGAGATGGGCCTTCAATGCTCAGTGACCAAAACTCTTTGGCCATAAAATAAATGGCAGTATATTTTATTTCCAAATGAACATTTGTGAAATATCCGCTGCCTCTAACTTCCTTGGGCCCAGAACTAACCGTAAAGAAAGGGTCTTGATTTATCCTGAATTCCACCCCTTCTGACACAAGAGGAACCAGGGCAATGGGGATGATCCTTTCCAAAGCAGTTCACGTTCTCTAACTTCGATGCATTCTGTTTATCATCCCATTTTACAGGTAAGGAAACTGAGGCTCAGATGACTTAAAGGTTTTTTTAAGGTGACCCAATGACAGAGCATTGATGTCAGTCTGTGAACCCAGACCTTCTAGCTCCAGAGCACTGAGTCTTTTTCCTCTGGGTTCACTGAAGATTTTATTTGCAGGTCACGTTCCAGTGTCTGCCTGGAGCACAGGTGAAATACGGCTCACTTCCAGTGTGGTGATGAGGCATCAATCTTATTTCTTCTGTGTCTTTCCAGCTTAGATGTGAGAGAAGATGTACATTCATCAGGGACGCCTAAGACCACTGTTAAGAATTCAGCTCTAACTGAACAAAAGTCTCAGGGTTCACAGCTACAGGTGGAGCTCACCTTGGCAGTGAGGGGGCTAATAAATGACTCTGACGTCCATACGTGTGAGATGCTATAATTTCCATGTTTGTGTAAATCAAAGCATTATCCATGAGCAGTGAGCTGCTGAGGACATGAACTTATTGGGAGAAAATTCACATAGCGGTTCTGGTAATAGTCACCTTTTACTGCACACCCGTTACACACTGAATACCCTCCTAGGTATTTATATATGGTATCCACACAATCCACACAAAATGCGGTGAGGTAGGTATGGGCATACCCATTTTGCAGACATGGAATCCAAGGTTCAAGATGCTTAAGTCCTTTGTCTGAGATCATATAACTGGTAAGTGGGAAAATTGGGGTTCAGACCATTCCATTTGACTCCAAAGCGCATGTGCTTTCGTCTACAATCTTTCTACTCTACGTGTGGTCCTTGAGTGAGCAATAGTATCACCGGTGACCTTGTTAGTAATGCAGGGTCCCAGGCTCCACCTGACACCCAGCTGATCCAAATTTGCATTTCAACAAGATCTCTGATGAACAGGTCTGTTCACATTCCGTTTCAAGGCACTGCTCTGGGCCACACTTCCTGGGATTCATCCTTTCGGGATCTTGTGGATGGAATTCTGACCGCCAGAGTCTCAACTGAACATGAACAGAAAAAGTCTGACGGAATATTTCATTTCCCCTCAGTATGGACAATTTTCCACTTCAGCCCCATAACTTATGTGTAAGGTTTCCAACTATTGGGGATGGGGCTGGCAGTAATAGGGAGGGTGGGAAGGCTCGTGATATTCTGTTTGTCCAGCAGGGGCGCCTGCTGCCTCTGCTGGTCTCTAGCTGTGGATGGGAAGCTCAGACCTCTGCAACATGGTGGGTGTAGTGTATAGAGCAGATCACGGGTTTTTTCATGGTGAAAAAGTCTTGCTGTCTGCTTTCTCGGACCGGGGCACACGACTCTGCAGCTCTGTGGCGCAAAAGTGCAGGGGGCTTTGTCAGTGTGTGTGTTTCTGAGTAAGCCATGCTTCGAGCCCCTTGGAAGCTGCAAGCCAGCAAGCAGGTGGAAGCCGGAGCTTGTGGTCAAGGGCAAGGCGACTGGGTTCTAACTCTAGCTCTGCCTCGACCTCACAGTGTGATGTTGGCTCCCGGTTCGTTTCTCCACCTTAGTTTCCCCAGCTGTCTGATGACTAAGGTGCATAAGATCACCTCGAAGCTCTTTTCAAACTGTAACTGTCTATGGAGTCATTATTAAAATGCCCCGGGAGAACACATTCTCTATTTAAAGGACTCTTTTTTTGGTTAAATGAAACTGTGCAAGGCTAATTATCACTCCTTAATTCATCTATTTTATAGCTTTCTCTTTTGTTCTGCCTGGTTTTTTTTTTTCCAGGTACAAAGTGAATATTTAAAATATGAAAAGAAATCACAACAAAACACAAATCTGAATAAGTTGCCAAACACAACAAGCATCTTCAAGTCCAAGATGGAATAACAGTTGCTAAACAATTGCCTGCCACCCGTCTAGAGTACTTACATCTTCCTACTTGTTTTTGACTTCCTGTTCTTTGATCATCTTGTCCTAGAACTGTCATTTTCCACACAAAGAATGAAAAGGATAATCTACTGTTTCTTCTCACAAAGTTGATCAAAATTTAAGGTGTCTTCTTGAGATTTGCAATGTATCAACCACATGACTTAAGACATACGCATACTCATTGTTTGTAGCCTTGTTACAGGATTGTGCTTCTCAAACAGGAAATCCAAAAAAATTGTATTTCACCCAATTTTTGTCAACATAGAGAAAACATATGGTACCTTTATAACTCTATGCACTGCATTCTTGAGTATATTTTTTTAAAGGAGAGAACTTTCCATTTTGACTAAACGTCGGTGAGAATTCTGGCTTCCACTGTCGATTGTATACATATGATGGCCTGAGAACTTTCTCACAGATTGACTTCTGGCTCACACTTCAGACCTTGTTTCTCCTCCATTTACTTTTGATGCGAGGGACAGTAAGACGTGTTCACAGGGCGATGGAGCTGATGGTCCTGTACCTTCATGAGAAGATGTTAAATACATCATCACGTAGAGTATTCTGGAAGCCATTTCTGCACTCTTGCCTTCTCCAGAAATCTGGACAAAATTTGGGCTGAGATTCCATCACTACTGCTGAGGAAAGTTCACCTGAGGCTGGGGGGTGGGGTGGGATGGGGTGGACAATGCAGGCCACTGGCTCTGGTTGACCGAGGCTTTGATCTTCCCCAGGGAAGGTGCCAGTGGAAGATGGGGCCACTGGAAAAGCTTCTTCTAATGCTTTGATTTCGTCTCTTCTGAGCGGGTTCAAACCTCAATGTCATTTCCCTCCTGTATGATGTGCCCTTTCTTCTCCTTAACTATTTTTCTCACCATATGTCCAAAGTTTGAAACTGTGGGTGGGCTGGGGATGAAGAGACTTGCATCCTACTTTCCCTCTCTCTCCAAGCCACAACTTGAAGGATAAGTGAAAAAGGAAGCAAGGGTCACCTGGGTGGCTCAGTTGGTTAAGGATCTGACTTTGGCTCAAGTCATGATCTTGTGGTTCACAAGTTCGAGCCCAGTGTTGGGCTCTGTGCTGACAGCTTATAGTCTGGAGCCTGTTGCAGGTTCTGTGTGTCTCTCTCTCCATGCCCCTCCCCAGCTCATGCTCTGTCTCTCTCTCAAAAATGAATAAAAACATTAAAATTTTTTTTTAATTTAAAGAAATAAAAGGAAGCTAATGTTTTGGTTATTCTATTCCTTTAGAGAATATTTTCCAGTCAGGTCTCCTGCTTCTCACCTGTGCTGCTAATTCTTTGCCTTTTATTTTTTTTTTAATTAAGCCTCATATAAGGATGTGGTAAGCCAAATTCAGGATGAGGAAAATTCTGAGGAAAATGACCTGACTTTTTCAAAAAAGAAACGGCATAAAAAAATTGGGGTGGGGCAGTAAGTTGTAGATGAGAAGAAATTTAGGAGACAGATCAACCAAATGCAATATGTGGAGACTCTTTGGAGCCTGTGCTGGACAAATTGCTTATAAACAGGATGTCTGTGAAACATGTAGGATGTTTGAACATGGTCTAGAAATCAGCCGATGCTAAGGAATTTTTGTTAATTTGGCTAGATGTGCGGGGCTGATAGTTTAAATTATGGGTCAGCACATGCTCACCCCTTACTACCCATGTCCCCCAACAGCAGGGGATGTATAGGGAGGGAGAGGCAGATGCACAAATCCAGAGAGGAGATGGCGGAGGCTCAGACAAGGTGGTGGCCCTAGGGGCAGTGGGAAGGAATGAACCACAGAACCATTTTCTCTTTCCATTTTGCTCATTGTCTCCTCCCCATACTCTTAAACTTTTTCTTGCCCTTGGGCTTTGCTTACTGGGTTACCACTTCTTAGAAGCCTTTTCTCTGGCTTCATTTGTCTACACCCCACCCCATCCTACCTTCGGCCTGCTTCCTCCAGGGAGCTGCCTCTACTTAGCACACACTATTGGCCCTTCTCTGCAAGCCTACAGTATGCCCACTGAATTCACAGGCATTGACCCACAAATCAGCTCTTGGTCACGTGCTCATCTCCCCAGTTGGACAAGGGTTTTTTTTTTTTAAGTTTATTTAAAGTGAGAGAGAGAGAGAGAGAGAGAGGGAGGGAGGGATGGAGGGGCAGAGAGAGAGGGAGACAGAGAACCCCAAGCAGGCTCTGCACCGTCAGTGCAGAGGCTAACATGGGGCTCGAACCCACAAACTGCAAGATCATGCACTGAGCCGAAATTAAGAGTCAGATGCTCAACAGATTGAGCCACCCAGGGGCCATTGGACAAGCGGTTTTTTGAGGAAAGGCAGGGGCTGGGCCCGATGTGTGCCCCATCTCTCCTAGAGTGCATGCTCAGAAGAGGTTTGCTGACAGAGAAGCACACCAGGCAAAGATAATGTATCCTGAAAAATGTGATTGTGTTGAGATGGGGTTGGCCCTGGCCGGTGCCTCTACCAACTGCAGGTGTCTTTGGAGGCAGCGAGGACACCAGGTGAGGACCTGCAGATACCCCAGAGGATAATGACTCATGTGGCTTTATTTCATCATGTCTCCCCCCTGATCATGGCACTTCAGAGATGCTCTCTCAACGACGAGGCCAGACTCATGGTGGAGAAGGCGTTGATCTGTTTCATGACAATGCTTCTCACCCCTGGTCCTCTGTTAGAATCACGTGATGTGGGGAGGGGGTGTCTTAAAAGGCAGTCCTCACACATGGCCCTCCTTATCTCTTGCAGAGTAATTAAAACAAAATCTTGGGGGGGGAGTGGGGACCCAGGCAACTTATTTTTAAAAACCCATCCAGGTGATTGCACTTGCAGCCAAGGCTGAGCAGCACTGGGCCATGGGGATCTTTGCCCCACTACAGAGCCGGGATTTAATGGAGTCATTTACAAAGCTGCCAGCTGTTCCGAGTTGGCTGTGCCAAAAGAGAGAACAAGCTTATAGTTTTTTATTTCTATAAAATACAGTCAATGGTCCCAACAGTAAACAAGGGAGGGTTCTTAAAGCCATATGCTACAGCAGAAAACTGGGGTCTGGGCTTAGCTGCCAATTGGAGAGATTCAGAAGAATGGGATGGAAGTCTATTTGCAGAAGAAAAAGGGGCTAAGCAGTTATTTCAGATGTTTCAAAGTTCCGTGTTCCGGGAAGGAGGCTGGAGATGGGGTGAGAAGGGCAGTGGGCAAGAGGGCGGGAGGAAGGGGAGAGTGGGGAAGTGTGGCTGCCCTGGGGTCTGTCCTCAGAGGAAGAGCTCTAACAATCAGAGGGGCACTTGGCTGCCTGGAGCCCAAGGTCCAAGGAGAGGGTTAAAGTATCCCTCTCTGTACCATTGCCAGCTCTTGACAAATGCATGTGACCTGGTGGGGCATGACTGGGAGCTGAGCAGGGCACATGGGGGTGGCTGAAGGGTGCTTGTCAAAGTAAGGAAGTACTAACCAGTTTGGTGACCCTCTTTTGTGCCGTCATGGTAGGGGTCTCCTTCTCTCTCAGCACTTGCTACCCTGTGTGATCACTGAGTGGATAAAAGAAATAAATGACTGGGGCTCCAGGGTGGCTCAGTTGATTAAGCATCAGGTCATGATCTCATGGTTCACGAGTTTGAGCCCCGCATCTGGCTCTGTGCTGACAGCTCAGAGCCTGGAGCCTGCTTCGGATTCTGTGTCTCTCTCTCTCTCCGCCCCTACCTCACTCACACTCTGTCCCTCTCTGTCTCTCAAAAATGAATAAAAGTTAAAAGAGTTTTAAAAAATAATAAATAAAATTTTAAAAAAAGAGAGAAATGAATGATTTACATGATACTTGAGATACAAAAAGTGACACATTTCCTAATTTCTCTAAATCATATACAATCCAGCTCTGAGATTCAGCTCATATACAGGCCATCATTTCTGGGCTTTCCCTAGACAAGCATGGGAGGTTTCTGCATCCACAGTTGTTGCCCTTTTCCTTTTCTTTGCTTCATCCGCTAATGACGTCACTGCTTCTCGAGGGAAGTCTACTGTGCTGAGGTTCTTGTCTCAATAGCAGCAGAAACGCAAACCCTTCCCCTTCTGCAGCTGATATGAAGGGCTGGAGCAACACACCATTCAATCCCTAATGTTCAAGGGGGCCAGCTCCCTCAGTGGCTCCAAAGGGCCGCCTTAGACTAGCTCTTCTCACTGACATCTCCTGGGGAACTTGGGACACTACTGCTCGTTGGCTCTCACCTCCGGATTTTCTAACTGGCTTAGATGTAGTCCGGACATAGCGACTTAAAAGCTCCAGGTGATTCTACCCTATAGTCAAAATTGAGAGCTACCACCAGCCCAACCCCTCTTCATTGAGCATAGAGAAGGTTCACAAACCCAACTGCAGAGGGTGAGTGGTTAACATCAACGCCAGACACCAAGCCTCCTACACACCCAGATCCAGGGTCTTTTCAAGTTTTGTGCAGGCTGAAGCCTGTGGTTACAGGCGGCCCTCAGTCACGAGTGTGAGATCACTTGCCCAGATTTCTGAACACAAAAGTTTACTCATGCACTCATCTGGTGGGTGAAGGAAGCCTAAGCCTTCAGACTGAAAGCCCTCGCTATCTCTTTGGGGCAATAAGATGCAGTTATTTCTAAACTGGGTGATCGCGTATTTCTAATGAATCATGCTGCTCTGCTAGTAGGCTTGTCTGTTTTTGTCTGGAGCAGCAGTTGCACGAGGCTGGTGACCAGATCTGTGAGTTTACTGCTATATCGCTACTTCATAGGACAGAGCCTGGGACCCGGCCAGTTGTTGCAAGAACAGATGAATGCCTGAGTGGGTGGACAGATGGACGGATGGACGGACGAGTGGGCATATGATGAGTATGTGGATAGAAGAACTAGAATCACAGCCGCCTGAGAGGCTCTGGAAAACCAGCCCCTCACACAGGATTTATGGTTCTTTTCAAAAGTCAGAATTAGAAGGACATCCAAAAGCGGAACAACCTATAAATTCAGTTTTTCGAAAGGCCAGAACCTCCGAGTCCTGGGAAGTTTTATTTCAGCTATTTATGTTGTTGCAATTTAAGCTCTTATAAGAGTAGCCACCACATCAGCCTCTCTATCTTGTGACATGCAGACCCCACGACTGAGGAGCGGAAAGAAAGCACATTCCTAAGAAAGCCATCAATCTCAAAGAGTGACCTTTCAGATATGATTTCTACGAGAAGAAAAAAAAGATGCTACAGTGGAAAGACTAAGATTTCTTTCTTTCGTTCTTTCCCAGCTACTTTCTTCCTGGAGGAAAGATCTTTGAGCTGCCTTTTATACCGTCATTGTGAAGGCTTTCTCTGCAACGTGCGCAGAGGGGACCTCCAGGGCAGAGACACCTCTGAGCTGTTGGGTGGAGATGGGAGGGTGTGAGGTGGCCTTGATTGACTCCTTGCCAACCTGACTTCATTCCAGCTGCGCCCAAGCAGCGTGCAGCCCTGTGGGCTTCTCACCCTTCTCTAAGTAAGGAAAGAGCAGCCCACGTCCCTGTGGCACAGTCTGCCTTTTGCTGGGGACCCGAGACCCAGGCCTGGCTGTAGGACGGTGTCTTGGGTGGCTGGTAGGTTCTCTTGCTTCCCCTACAGAACCTCCCAGAACCTGACATTGGTTGGGCCTATGGACAGAGGGGTGAAGAGTTCAGTAAGAACCCCTGGGTCAGAAGGTGTGTTCTACACCTTGATCAGCTCTCACTTCTGATCCCTGACCTTTGGCTCGGCAGGGACTGAGCCCACCAAACCCTGTTTTTTAGGCACTGTTATGAATGGGAAACCCGTCTTTGGAGGAGTCAGTGTTCTGCCCCTGTTTGAGGTGATGGTTGAGATCTGGCCATATTGAACCTTTCTAAGGAGGGGCAGGCAGCTGTCCTCCCTCATCCTGGGCCATGCTGGACGCTACCACCATAAAGGAACCAGTGACCCATAAAGCCGTGTATTGTTTCGAGAATGTGAACTTTCCTTTGGGGTCCTGCTCTGTGTCATGCTCTGTGCTTTATACATTTCATTTTCTTTAAAATAATTTTTTTTGGGGGCACCTGAGTGGCTCAGTTGGTTAAGCGTCCGACTTCGGCTCAGGTCATGATCTCACGGTTTGTGGGTTCGAGCCCCGCGTCGGGCTCTGTGCTGACAGCTAGCTCAGAGCCTGGAGCCTGCTTCACATTCTGTGTCTCCCTCTCTCTCTGACCCTCCCCTCTTCACACTCTCTCTCTCTCTCTCTCTCAGAAATAAATAAAACATTAAAAAAAACTTTAAAAAAATAATTTTTTTTTATTTTAGAGAGAGACAGAGAATGTGCGAGTGGGTGAGGAGGGGCAGGGATAGTGAGAGAATCATAAGCAGGCTCCAGGCTCAGCGTGGAGCCCAACATGGTGCTCAATCCCATGACCCTGGGATCATGACCGGAGCCGAAATCAAGAATCTGACACTCAACTGACTGAGCCACCCAGACACTCCACATTTCATCTTCTTTCATCTTATAACAGCCCTGCAAATGAGCATGATCGCCCCATCTTACAGAAGAGGACACCAAGGCCCAGAGCCATACAGCTAGCAGGTGAAGGAGCCATGTTTAAACTCTTGGCCTGTTTGATGCAAAGCCCAGTGACTGACAGCAGATACCCCTACAAAAATTCCTGAGACTCCAAAGGGCACATAAAGGAAAGATGGGAGGAGGGACACAGAGCCCAGCCTTGCCAGGCAGCATCGGGGTGAACAAAGCCTTGAGAATCCAAGACTCCCAGTGAATGCCAAGGGCATGTGCGCTCAAGAGCCTATTTCATTTTGTCTGGAGTTAATAGAACAAGGACAGGGTCTGCCTGCTGTTTGGGGCAAGGTTGATAGACGGAGCAAAAGAACACTATTTTGCTTTCTCTGTGGGGGGCATCAGTTCACGTTCTGACCCGGTTTGGATGGAAGAACCAATACAATGGGCTGTTGAATAGACCTTGAGAGACAACCTGTATCATTTAGATAAAATAGAATGAATTTTAGCATGAATAACTCCCAAGTTCACCATCAGTCCTTAACATCAACTTGTCAGGGACAGGTCCATCAGAAGAGGCAGAGTTGGGGCTCAACCCAAAAAAGGCTGAGGGAACACGGGCTCTGCTACGAGAGAGAGAGAAAGCAGAACCAGAGAAAAGATGTGTGTTCTTGCTCTACAGAGATCTCGTCCTGTGGGCTGGGCTGTACTGCTCAGATGACGTTTGGTCAATTGAAGCATGCCCAGGAAAGCATTCATTCAGATTCTGGTCCAAGAAGGCAATGGAGGAAGACCTTGAACTCACCTCCTCCATGGATGCACCAATCCATACCTATTTATAAAGGTATGAAGAAGAAGAACAGAGGTCTGGCTGAATAGCTTCTGCACAACAAAAGCTTGAACAGTGAGAGAGAAGGAGACCCAAAGAGACCCCTACCTCTAACACTGGGGACTGAGAGCACTGAGGGAGGGAGCACATTCATCTGCTCTGAGCAGAGGACAAAAGCCATGGTAAAAGAACAATGAGGGGGCTCCTGGGTAGCTCAGTGGGTTAAGCATCTGTCTCTTGGGTTTGTGGCTCGGATCATGATCTTCACAGTTTGTGAGTTCGAGCCCTGCATTGGGCTCTGCACTGACAGTGCGGAACCTGCTTGGAATTCTCTCTCTCCCTCTCTCTCTGCCCCTCCCTGCCCTCTTCTCTCTCAAAATAAATAAATAAACTTTAAAAAACACTGAAAAAAACTGAAAGAACAACCAGCATATTAAAGATCCAACTCTAAAACCTGCCAGTGGATGGGCTGGAGGGGCTCGCAAGCGCCAGTTTATATTCCCTCTTGGCCTTGGTAGTGCAGACAGGGGCAAGGTCCAGGCACCATAGCCTGCCTGCCACCTCAGTGAGCTCCAGGCTGCCAGGCCCAGCAGCCCCAGCCATCCCACCAAAGTGGCTCTGGGACACCCCTGGTCAGCACTCATTACAGCTCAGACCATTGTGCCAAGGCGACACAGGTACAAAGCACGCCAGAATACTCCAGGCCCACACCACTTAAGGGCCCGGTCGCTTGCCGGGGCTCCCGTGGCACAGAGCACTGTGGGACCTCCTGGCTCACACCTGCTTCCAGCCACATGGCCATGGCGCCCTCTGTATGCAGCACCCTGGGACACCTCAACTTGGCACCCACTTTAGCTACAGCTGTTCTGCCAGGGTGCTCCTTGCACAGAGCATTTTGGGATCCCCCAGCCCCTCTGTCAGAGCACCCCTGCACAGGGCACCCTGGTACCTCTCAGCCTGCACCTCACCTCGACTCCAGGCACTTGGCAGGATGCTCCCTATGCAGAGAGCCCTGGAACACCCGGACTCATGTCCACTTCAGCCCCCATGCCATCCTGCCCACACAACTTCAGGCTAGAGTGCTCAGGACGCCCAGCCCAGGCCAGCCAGTCACCAGCCATACACAGTCTACACAAGGGATGGCCACACACAAGACCATTCTTTCAAGTCTAGAAGAAGAAGCTGTTCCACCTAAATATAGAAACGAATATAGAATGTCAAGCAAAATGAAGAGACAGAGGAATATGCGCCAAATGAAAGAATAAGACAAAAAACCTCGGGAAAAGACTTAACTGAAACAGAGATAAGCAATTGGTCTGACAAAGAGTTTAGAATAATGACCATAATGATATTCACTGGACTGGAGAGAAGAGTGGAAGAAAAGCATTCATTCGTTCATTCTTTGATTCAACAGATGCCAGGTACTCACGGATTTCTTAATCTAATGTAGAGATGTCAATCAATGAGTGTGGAAATAACAAGGCAGATTCAGATGCTGATAGAAGTGTGTGACAAAATTGAAACAGTGGGGTATGTCAGAAAGTCCCTGGTGAGTGGAGCCTCCTTTAGATTGAGTGTCCAGGAAAGCCCTCATTGAGGATGTGACATTTGAGCTAAGGTCTGGATGCTAAGAAGGAGCCAGCCATGCAGAAAGCCAGGCAAAGAGAAGAGTGGTGGGCAGCCTGAAGTGGGAATACACCTAGTGTACTTGAAGAACAAAAGTAAAGAAGTGAGCACTAGTCCTAAATTGATAAGACATATGATGGGGATTGCTAAGTAAGCCCTTTCTTCTTTGGGGCACCTAAGTCTTGTATATTTCTTCACCACCCTTGATGCTGGGTATGACTGTCGATTAAGTTTTAGCTCATGGCATGTGAGTGTAGGTGGTAGGTGCCGCTTCCAGTCCTGGCCTGGAAGAAGCACCCCCAATGCCTATTTTCCATGTCCAAAATAATAAGAACCATGTTTTGAAGATTATAAAAAAAATATTGTTATCTTTTGAAAGGAAAGATCAAGGTTCTTGTTTTAGATACATCGGGTTTGAGATGCTATTTAGAACTCACAGGAGTTTGCCCACTCTGAAGTTAGCGAGTGTATGATCAGATCACTCTCACTTCTGACACCAGCTGCAAGTTTGTGTACTTTTAAAACCACCTTCGTATTTGGTAATTCACTAGATGGACTCTTGGAATTCACGAAAAGCTGTTACGCTCATGTTTACGGGCTATTACAAGGACAGGATACAGGTTAGAATCAGTCAATGGAAGAAGCTCATAGCAGAGTCCAGAAGTGCCAAACTTGGAACTCCATTGTCCTTTCCCTGTGAAGTCAGGATAGTATTTCTCTCCCAGTATCAATGTGTGACAATATGCATGGAGTATTGCCAACCAGGGGCTCATCTGGGCCTTGGCATTCAGAGGGCTCTATCACATAGGCATGAATGAATACTCATGTGGCTGATCCTAATTTCCAGTCTCTTTCGTTATGCTGATACCATGCAACCTAAATCACATTGTTAGACTATTTTGTGCTATCCAAGGCTCTCAGGAAAATAAAGGTACTCCTATCAGTGAGGATATTCCAGTGGCTTATAGATAAGCTCTCAGCCGTGAATGGTAAAGACTAGACCTTTTTTGGAGGGAAGGTTAATTTTTCCTACACAGTATCCAAATGTAAATATCTAATAAATAATTGGATACGCGAGTGTAGAGCTCAATGGAAATACATGAGCTAGCGTTAACATGGTTGGGGCGTAAGAATTAGATGTAAGAATTAGAAACCAGAGGTAGATAGAGGAGGTTTGAGGGGCTAGGACAAAACCCAGACCCCCCACCATTTGGAGGGATCCAAACAGCCTGAATTAACAAAGGGCACTGAGTGGTATCAGCCAGTGAGGTAGGAGGAAACTAGACACTTACAGGGAGCCTCTTACACACACACACGTGTATATGTGTGTGTGTGTATACATATATATATTTGAATGGTTAAAGGTGTCAGAATCATAAATAAAAGAGTTTGAAAGGAGAATAATTACTAGTATATAATGAAATACTTAATATGCATGAAGACTTACGCTTGCATTGTGCATAAAACTCTATGAGCTATCTTCTCCTGTAAATTCTCCATTTTATAAAAATTACAAACATTTAGTAAGTGCTTAATATGAGTTAAGACCAGTGTTCACATTATGCACCAGGCTCCATGAGGTGTCTTCTTTATTAAATTCTCCGTATTACAGAAGAGGCTTTAAGTCTTAGGAAGGTAAAATAGCCAGACGGGGCCCAACTAGATTCACTCCACATCCTTCTGATTTCAGAGCCCTTGCAATTAAGCACTGGGCAACAGAATTTTCCCTTTGGTCTTTGGGGACTGAGGAAGGAATGGAGAGTCCTTAGTGGAGGTAAGAGGGGCTTTCGTAGGAGTGGCTGGGTGGCTTAGTAGGTTAAGTGTCTGGCTCTCGATTTTGGCTCAGGTCATGATCTCACGGTTGTTAGGTTTGAGCCCTGTGGAGGGCTCTGTGCTGACAGGTCAGAGCCTAGAGCCTGCTTCAGATTCTGTGTCTCCCTCTCTCTCTCTGCCCCTCCCCTACTCATGCTCTGACTCTCTTTCTCAAAAATAAATAAATATTAGGGGGTGCTTTTGTAAGGCCACCATTTGGAAGCAGATATAGAACGGCTCTATGTAGCAGCAAACGGCAGCCCTCAAGCCTGCACTGGTTTACTGACCAGATTTCACCGGACACAGGGAAAACTTCCCAGTGGCTAATGTTCTCTGAGACAGGTAGTGTAGAAGGTGTTCAGGCTGGTGAGCCATGGTCAGGGTGGATGGATTCCCTTCTTCCAGTTCACTTCGCTTTTCGTGTGTGGGAGGCTGCTACTGGAGTCTGAGCTCTGTTTCCCCTCTATGCTTTCTGGGCCATTAAGTGTAATCCAAATACCACAAGTCCCCAGTCCCCTCAAGTTTTTCTTCCTGTATCTTCAGTTTCCTTAAATGAAAATCAACCGATCAATAAGCTGTAATTGGTGGGTGTCACGTGGTTGCTGCCATGGAGGGCTCTACTGAGCACTAATTTTGTGTCAGGTACTGTATTAGCTGCATCTCAATAATCCAATAACATAGGTACCATCATTCTCATAGAAAGGTGAGGAAATGTCAGAAAGGTGAAGTTGCGAGCTTGGATTCTAACTCCAGCCGGCCTGGCCCCAAACCTTGTCCACATAGCTGCGTATAACTGACCAGATCCTGGGGTGACATCCGTTGTGGCTGCCCAGGCTATGGTCCAAGCTGTCTTGTCAACCTCATTGGTTAATTATGGGATTGTTGTGTTTCTTCCCTTGAGCCATAAGAGATAAACAACTAGCTATTGATGTTTTGGGGAAGGTCCAATAGCAGAAATGTCAGCTCTTTCTGAAGAATAACAGCTAAGGAATATCAGCTGAAGAATAATGTGGATTTTCCTTGAACATAGGTATTCGAGCAGTGGGGAATAGACACCCCACCCACATCTGTCACCACCCGGATTCATGCTGACCCCGACACTCAGCCAGATTGTAGGCTGGGAGGTGAATGTGCAGTGTGGGTGTGAGAGCTCATTTCTAAATAACTGTCTTCCCCTTCATGCTATCTTTTCCTTTTCTTTCTTTTTTTTCTTTATTTCTTTTTCTTTTCTTTTCTTTTTCTTTTTTTTTTTTTTTTTTTTTTTTTTTTTTTTTTTTATTTTTTTTTTTTTTTTTTTTTTTTTTTTTTTTTGCTATAATCCTTAGTGACTGAAGCACTATTCTGTTAGCAAAGTGTAAACAATACTCCATGATCTAATGTGATTCTCCTATCGGGCTTGGAGGTACACAAGACGATGCTATTGCTCCTGTTTTACAGCTGAGGAAACTAGGACCCACAGAGTCTGAGCAAAATGCCCAAAGTGACATAGTGGGTTAATGGCGAACACCTTCGTGCTCTCTACTCAACCACACTGCCAGCCAGCCTCACTCATAGTTCCCAGAGAGAGGAGTCCAACTTCTTTCCAGAGTGGAGAGGTGAGTGGGGAGGAGGGAACATGTAGAGAGCAGCTATTGTGTTTCTTACGAGAAATATTCTACAAAATTTGATTCTTCCCAGGTCCAAACCAAGCATGGCAGCTGGGCTAGTACCTAATTCTTAGGCTTGCCCATGCATGGAGGGAAATGGGATATGGAATGCTTATAAGGTGTTATTGTCACATTAATGCAGGAACTTGGAGTGATTATACTGTGAAATTTACCTGGCAGCTCAGCAGTGAAATTGCAGCTAATTAATTTTGCCCGACTTGATGGAATCCTCCTCATTCTTAATCCTCTCTCTGCTCTTTGCCAAAAGATGAATGAAGGGGATGTGGATGGAAATGTAACTTGCAAAGTAGCTTCTATGTGTAGCTGCCTGGCATTTCTCCTATAGCCCCACCCGTTTTCAAGCACAGAATTCTCTTTTTATGGGGTCTGGGTAGAAAGAAAGTTGGAGGCTTTCAGGGGGTTTCATCCATTTCCAGCAAAACTGCAGAGAAATGGAAAATGAGGACTCTGGAAAGGAAGGAGATTTAAGAGTCCAGTTTTGTAGAGTTGATGCAGAAATTCAGAGAATGTTTTAGAGCCGGAATCATTTGTAGAACTCATCTATTCTGTTCTAGCACTCTCTCATAAAATTGCGGCAATCTTTGAGTGAGTTTGGACTGCGTCCTGGGAACTCGACCCGAAAGGGGCAAGCTTGGGCAAGGACCCCTGGCTGTTGTCTAGTGTTTGGTATGGCCAGCCAAGGGTTGAAGGCGATCTGAAAATGATCTGGGGTTTTCAGCCATGAAGAGCAGCCTCTGATCCAGGATCCTTTATTGGGCCATTGTTGGGGTTCTAGCTTGGGCTGCTGCAACTCCATGGGTCTCAAGCTTACAGTGCAGAGCAGCAGATGTCCCTACAGCTGTGACTACATGCTCTCAAGGCCTGCCTTTTGGGGAAGGTTTTGCTGATCAGAATTAGGGCATTTCTGAAGCCTAAGCCACTTCTTTTTTCTTTCTTTCCCAGGCTTTGTCTTTAAAGTGTTCCACCCAGGGGCACCTGGGTGGCTCAGTTGATTAAACGTCCAACTTTGGTTCAGGTCATGATCTTACGGTTCGTGGGTTTGATCCCCGCATTGGGCTCTGTGCTGACAGCTCAGAGCCTGGAGCCTGAGCTTCGGATACTGTGTCTCCCCTCCTCTGCCCCTCCCCTGCTCACACACTCTCTCTCTCTCAAATATAAATAAACATTTAAAAAAAATTAAAAAGTGTTCCACCCACTTTCTGTACTGTAGCCTGGGAAATGATAAGAAGCAGGCTTTCCATCTCTTTCCATCTCTCCCTTGCAGCCCTGGTCACTGGTCTCTGCCCCCTAGGAATATCATCACACAAAGGGCTACATTTCCCAAGATAAGGGACTCAAATTTAGAAGTATTGGGGAATTATTGAAGAGGCTTTTTTCCTCTACTAGATTCTTTTTAATTTAATAACTGTTTATTTTACAATAGTTTTTAGATTTACAGACAAATTGCCAAGAGAGAACAGAGAATTCCCATGTACCCCACACCCAGTTTCCCCTATCACTAATATCTTACATTAATATGGTACATTGATTACAATGTATGAACCAATATTGATATATTATTATTTATATTTATATATTTTTTGCTATTTATTTATATTTGAGAGAGAGAGAGAAAGACAAACAGAACACAAGCAGGGGAGGGACAGAAAGAAAGTGGAAGACGCAGAATCTGAAGGAGGCTCCAGGTTCTGAACTGTCAGCACAGAGCTCGATGTGGGGCTTGAACTCATGAACCGTGAGATCAGGACCTGAGCCAGAGTCAGAAGCTCAGTCAACTGAGCCACCCAGGTGCCCCTACTGGTATATTATTTTTAACTGAAGTCCATACTTTATTCAGCCTGTCTGAGTTCTTACCTAAGGAGCTTTTCAGTCTCAGCATTGTATCAGAGATACCATGTTCTACTCAGTTGTCATATGTCCTTAGCCTCCCCTTGGCTGTGAGTGTCTCAAAGCCACCAAAGGGTTTTAAACAAGGATGCTCTCTGGTCACATCTGAATTTCAGAAACTTTTGAGACTAGAGTAATGGAAAGTGGGTGTCCTCCCAGAGATGAGCCTCAGGGTATGAAGAATGACAAGTGCACTTCTGGCATCTGGGCGCAGACCCTTAGTCAGTGGGGCAGGGATTTGGGGCGGTGGACTATGCTGGTCACTGGGTCAGACCTACGTTCTGCTCCTTCCAGAAGTATTGTCAAGAAATCTATTACTTTTATCTCAGTTTTTAAGATTTATTCATGTGTAGTTGCTTTGTTTTTTATAATTTTATTTATATTGTGCCTGTAGGTGTTTCCTATTTCCTTCTGCTTTTTATTTTAATTTTCCCCCTTTTGTTCTGATCTGTGTTGCCAAAGTTCTATGTTGTTAATTTCTTCAAGGAACTAGCTTTGGTTTTTTAAAATATCTATTTTCTAATTATCAATTTCATTGATTTTTGCCTTTATGGTTTTTTTTTTTTTGCTTTTAATTTATTTTATTTGCTCTGTTATGTTTTTTGCAATTTCTTGCAATGGAGCTTTTCAAATTCTGTTTTTGCTTTTTTGATGAATTTAGGAGTATCCTAAAAGTTCTTCTATTCCCACAGATTTTGAAATGGAGTGTCTTAATTGTTACTGAGTTTTAGGGCATTTATTCATTTCAGTTATGATTTGTTAGACCAAAAGTTTACTAGTAATATGTAATCGTCTTTCTTTTTTTTTTTTTTAATATTTTTATTTTATTTCTAGGAGAGAGAGAGAGAGAGCGTGAGCAGGGGAGGGTCAGAGAGAGAGGGAGATACAGACTCTGAAATAGGCTCCAGGCTCTGAGCTGGCAGTCAGCACAGAGCCCGACGCGGGGCTTGAACCCACGTACCGCGAGATCGTGACCTAAGCGAAAGTCGGACGCTTAACCAACTAAGCCACCCAGGCGCCCCTGTAATCTTATTTCTTAATACATAGAATTTTGAACTTAACTTTTTGCTAGGAGTTTGTAATGTTATTGGAGTCTGAGTAGAGCACATACATACCTCTGTGATAGTAGAATAAACCTCTTAGAATTTATTGACATTTCCATAGATCATCAACAAATGACCATAGGTGGTCATTCCTTGGTATAGGTTAAATATATAATTAGGAAGAATGCATGCTCTGTATTTACTGAGTGTGAAGTCCTCTACCTTCATTAATTGCATTATCCAGATATTCTCTACTTTTGCTCAATTTTTATGGCTTTATTTATCAGTTTCTGAAAAGGGGATCTTCAATTCTCAACTGTAATTGTTGATTTATGTATTGCTTCTCACAATCCTGGAGGTTATTGCTTTGTATATTTTGAATTACTATTACAATTATATTGTAAGGTACATAAATACTCATAATTATATATTTTTTACCCTGCTATTTCTTTTGATCAATATATGTGTAATTTACTCTGGCCTTCAAATTCCATTTTGTTAGATATGAAGATTGCTCTCTCAGCTTTTTTTTTTTTTTTTTTTTTTTTTGGCTTCATATTTGCCTGGTGTATCTCTCCTCATTTAAACATTTTTTTTTTAGCTTTTCTCTATTTTTTGGCTTGAAATGTACCTAAATCAACACATTGGTAGATATTGTTTTCCTTAATCCAATGTGAGAGTCTTATTTTAAATTGGCAAGTTTAACCCATTTGGGTTAACTATTATTAGATTAGAACTTATTTGCTATCTTATGTCATATTTTCCATTTGCTTTGTGTGTTTTTCCTCTTTTCTGTGTTTCATTGGGTAGGTTGAGTTTTTCTCTGCTGATATAAAAGCCGTGTGTTCTATTTTACTCTTACTACAATTTCCTCCTCTTATCTAACTGATTGGCTATTGTCTCTCATAGTGTTAAGTAAGAGTTGTAAAAATGGGCACCCTTGCCTTGTATCTAACTGTAGAGCAAATGGCCTTTGGCGATGCCCCCATTAAATGTGATGTGTTCTTTCCGAATAACCACATTTTCTCTATTATCATAATTAATGATAAAACTCACTTTCCCCCTCCTCACTTGAACCCAAGGCATGAGGCATGTAATAATGATTCACTTACAAACTTTCTGACTTGCCAGGTTTGTTAATAAAGGTTGGAGTCTTTCCAAATGAGCACATATTATTAATATACAAATGGATGAATTTTCTTTTGTAGAAACAGTGGTATATTAACACAATACTTTTGAAACAATACTTATAATATATTTAGTTTTAAGTACTTGTGGCAGAGGCCGTTACTTGTTTATCCTAATGTCCATTTTCCGTTTCACAGAAGCATTGATTTTTACCAAGGCTCATGGCTGCATTGAATAAGACTACATTTCCCATCCTCCTTTGCATTCAGGTGAAGGCGCATAATTAGGTTCCAGGAAATAAGGTCAAGTGGCATTGTTGTATAATATAGTGCTTTGCCCCTTCTTCCTCTCCCTCCGTCCTTGCTTCTTGGAATACGGCTGTGATGGTTGGAGCTTCGTGTTGGGACATGAGCAGGGAGGGCTGTCCCCTGGAAATGGTAATGACTGTGATACTGCAGACACTAACCCTGCCCTGACCTGCCTACCTTCACACTTTGAAATGAGACAAACATAAACATCTACCTGCTTTAAGCTACTATCATTTTACGTCGCTGTTAACTGAAGCTGCACTTTATCCTAATCGCTATAGTTCTTATTTTTAGGTGTTCCTTTTTTAATTACCCATCATTTTGTATTATGACTTTTATGTTCCTCATTTTGATCTGACATTTGGTCTGGGAATCTGGTCTTTGAACTGGTCAGATTTGTAAATTTTTATTTTGTCATTTATTAGCATAAAACTAGGACTATTTTCTGCATTTAACCTAATTCTGTATTTGCAAATGGTAATAACATGCATCTCGCATGACTGTTGAGGGATCCAATGTTTATAAAATGTTTAACAAAATGCTTGTACTATAATAGCCACTAGATGCATTTTCGCATGTGTGTTGGGGGGGGTCATTGTCCTCTTTACTCTCCATGTTGGGGAATCATATCCTGCTCCACAGAATAATATTCCCAAATACTTCCCATAAAAATCATTATATTTTGGAACCCAATGACTTGTCCCATGGTCACTGCCCCACTCAGTAGCTTAATCTTCTTTCCCTGTTCATCTCAGGCACCTTGTGCCATTTGCCAGTACCTAGGATGGGAGCAAGTTATTTTATCTTAACTTAAAACGTGTTATCATCTTTTACTTTTAATATCATTTCCAAGGATGATAGAGAAGTACGTACTCAGACACTTTACACAAAGTGATGAGCTTCAGGTTTTCTGCAGTGAGTTGGCTGGTTGACTTGAGCTCTGTTCATTCAGTGGGACATGACCTCCGGATGTGTGACAAAGAAAGCAAGATGCCTGCCCTTGAGTAGTTCAGGGAGACAGACAGGAGGTAAACACGTTTGCTCAAGTATATAGAGCATATAGAGGAAGGACTAATGAGTGCTGAGGGGAGATTAGATGTGTTAGGTAAGGGTTGGTTCATCAGACTGTACCTGAAGAGGACTTTGAAGAGGAATAGGGATTTCCGGGGCAGGTGATTGGCAATGTTTTGGGAGCCCTGGGCAGGGCAGATCTAGATGAAGAGAACAGATCTCACTGAGGAATGTGGGTAAGAACTAGCACACTTTGCCTCTGCACCTGGGAATGGCTCCATATCGCCAGGTACAAGCAGGAAAATGCTTAGAGTCTGCGCAGTCCTGGGGCTGGAGGGACAGGAAGCTACAGGCAGGTGATAGCAAATACAGTGCTTTTAGAGGTTAGAGTTTGCACGTCCTAAAGACCCCTGAAGCAGCAGAGTTGAGGGAGGGTTGGATTATTCAGGGGAAAACCACAGCAGGCAGCCCGGTGAGGAAGCCACTGCAATTATCACGTGGGAGAGGAGAAAGGCTAGAATCAGCTACTCCCATCTAGGAATAGAAAGAAGAGGGCATGCTTGAGACATATCGAAGGGACGAAATTGACACCACTTGACTGCTGATTGGATGTAAGAGTAAGGGCCTTCCCCCACTTTCTGGACTGAGTAACTGAATGAATGATGAGTCCATTAAACAGGACAGAGCATCTGTGAGGAGAAGGGAGCAGGGGAAGACAATGAAGCTCAATTTGGGACACGATGAGACGATGCTGCCTTTTCAGAAACCTCTCCTTGCCACTCACCTCCGGTCCTGATTTTTATAGGGTGCTTCTTGAAGCCAGCTGTCATTTACCTGCCTCTGTTGTTGGCACCTAACAGTAGCTCGGTTTCAAATATGTAGTGTTTTAGAAAAAGTACTTCATACAACCAGGAGAAAACTGGAGTCAGGGCAGTGTTGGAGAAATGATGTAGGAGTTCAAGAAGGCAGATGCAGTGCACTGTGAGTCTGTGCTCAAATTCTCAGGGAATTTCTTATAGGAAAAGTAAGGGAACTCTCAGGAGATAAAACATGAGGAGTCTCTGAGTTATGGAAAGCATGTTGGAAGGGATAGGAGGAAGCATGGACCACCCCATGCACGAGAGTGAGGGGGTTTGGGGGCGAAGAGGGTTCAGAGCTGATGGCCAAGAAAGACTTCTTGAAGATGTATTTGGTGCAAAAAAGTGATTTTATTAAAACATGGCCCTGTGGGCAGAAAGAGCTTCACTGGGATTGTGAAGAGTGACTGCTTATATACTGTGGAATTGGGGGAGAAGAGTCAAAAGGAAGTTTCTAGAAGGGATTTCCATATGCTAAAGAAGACTCAGGATTACTGGAGGCCTGGCTGTTGTCAAGCTAAAGTGGTTTTTCCCTCTAGCAAAGCCTTACCATTAAGACAGTAGGGAGTTCCTGGAGATTAGACTATTGATGAGATATTTGTAAACTGGATGGAGATTCTATCTGGTAACCATTGGTTTTCTCTCCCTTTCCTTTGTCCTTGGGCAGCCAGGAGTGCCTGAAGAATATCACACCTATCCTACCCCAGGTGGCAGGGGGTGGAGGTACAGGGTGGTTGGGGGTGGTAGGGGAGATGAGTGTGTGTGTGTGTGTGGGGGGGTGGGTGATGCCTTGTGCTTGGCCCTCAGCTTGCCTTATGGTCCCTCATCAAGAGATTGTGAAATGGTGGAAGTACTCCCGCCTGTGTTCAGCGCCTGGAGGAGGCCGGCCCTGGGAGCATGAGGATTTCTCTGGAAGAGCAGTCAGGTGGGCTGGTGTCCTCAGTGCCCTCTCACTGCCCCACTTGGCCCACAGGACAATGACAGGGGTGGTAAGAGTGAGAGATGGGAACATGAGAAGGGCAAGGCAGTGTCTGTTGGGAACCACCCCCGAGGGGTTCCTATGGTCCCCAAATGAGATTCTGGTGCATTCTGCCCTGTGACCCAGATGCTTTGCCCCCACTGTGATCTCAAGTCCACCTCATCTACCACTTCCTTTCCTCTGTTTCTCTTCCTTGGGGGGAAAGTAAAACTGTAGGAGGGAAGACCTAAGAAAGTCTATACCGCTGCCTATCCGAAAAACGAGCTAAAATCTGAGTTTGTAGTGGGTATAATTTATGTCTTAATAAAGCTTCTACAAATATGACTTCACAATAACCCATTCAATTTCCAGTCAAACTCCTAGAGTTTGGTGATTTTAGATACTTCATTTTTTAAATGTTCATTTATTTATTTTGAGAGAGAGAGAGAGAGAGAGAGAAAGATAGAGCACAAGCAGGGGAGGGAGGGGCCGAGAGAGAGGGAGAGAGGAGGAGAGAGAATCCCAAGGAGGCTCTGTGCTGTCAGTGCAGAGCCCGACGCAGGGCTTGATCTCACAAATGGTGAAATCATGACCTGAGTCTAAACCAAGAGCCAGACCCTTAACCAACCGAGGCACCCAGGTGCCCCTTTAAGGTACTTTTATGATGTGGAAGGGCATTCTGTCTTGCAGTGAGATCTCTGAGCTAATGAGCTAATACACTTGTTAACTTTTAAAATTGGTGGTTGCTGGGAATCTGTATGATATCACACAGGGGCAGCACAAACCAGCTACCCAGCATGCTCTACTCAGCCGATTGGAAGGCTGGGAATTACAGCATGCTCATGACTTAATTGATTGGGGGCAGGAGTAATTTATTTATGAAGACTGCAGAAGCATGAGGGCTGGTTTTCTAATGAGACGGTCATAAAATATAGTTTTCTACATGGCAGGGCAATGTGGTGAGGGGCAAAGTCATGGGTTTCAGATCCCGGCAACCTAAATAAGATTCCTGCTCCCATCACCTATTTGCTGGATGATCTTGGCAAGTTACTTGACCTCCCTGTATCTCAGTCACCTCGTTTATAAAATGGGGGTGATGGCATCTGCCTCATAGGGCCACCGCAAGGATTAGATGAGATGAGGCATATAAGACACCTGGACCAGAGTAGGTACTTGATCAAGGTGTCTTTTCCTCACCCCTAGAGAAGCTGGAATGGGAAAAAGCACAGCAACTAGGAGCAAAGAACCTGGATTCAAATACCACATCCTGTCCTCCCAGCTCTGAGAAGCTCTTAACTTCTCTGAGTCTCACTTGCCTCATTTGTAAAAGAGGATTAATATAATCGTACTCTCTAATTACTTCTCCCTGATGCTATGAGGCCCTCAACTGTAGTGCTGAAAGTCCTTTAAGAACCATGCAGCCTTCTTAGTTAGTGTGATGTAGGAGGATGTTGTGTATGAAGGGTCAAGGAGGAGAGCGGAGAAAATGTCTTTGTATAGAATTGATTTGGGAAAGGCATTCACTTAATATTCAAGGGATATTTGTTAATGTGGGCCTAGGGTTTGTCTATTCTAGGAGTTAGCATGGTCTGGAGGACTGTTTGGGGGTGGGGTTTGACCCTAGTGTGAATTCATAGGAAGATATTGGGTCTCTCTTGACATAAACTTTTGGTGGAGGAAGAGAGCATCATTGTGCGTATGCATAGCTTCAGGCCAAGGGGGTCCTTTTTGGGGGGTGAGATGGGATTCCAAGGAAGACAGACCTTCACTCCAGGCACTACTGACAGATGTCTTAAGTGAGTCTGAATGAGTCATATCTTAATGGCCCTGGTACCAAGAAGATGCACTGTCAACTACATTGAATGAATAAATGTGTTGACTGTGGAACATACAAAAGACAAGGCGTGGATAGGTTTAGAATTGGGGGTGGTGGCAGCAACATTGACTTCCATGTACTTGTCATTGAGCTTCAGTGCCTAATGAGCAGCGACGGGGCCCTGTGGGCACTGGGCTGTGCCCTACTCTTTGGATAGGTAAAGGAAAGAGATATTGTAACAGCTCCTGGAAGACAGACCAGAGGTGAATTGCAGGTGTCTTCTGGTAGCTAAGAGGCTTCATTCTCAAAGCTCCTATAGGAAACCTCCTGGCCACTTAGAGAATTGGCTGGAAGAAAGTTTAGAGGATTCAGAGTTTCCGTGGAACAAGTGGAGTTGTAGTTAGAGAAATACTTTGGGATTCCCAGACCAATGTGTTGTAGTCTATGTCCAAGGAGCTTTGGGCAGGAACCAAAATGAATGAGCTGGAGTCTCAATTCCTAACAGACTTTAGTGGTGAAGTGGACATGTACCTCCCTGATTTAGGACGGAAGGAAGTAACTAGGGTTAGAGGAGAGGCCAAGGACAGGTGACACAGGAACTCAAAGGAGGAGGGGATGTGCTCTGGCTCAGGACCTCAGAGTAGGGGCGGGCTTTGATCTGGGCAGGAGTAGACCAGGGAGATGAGGCAGAGCGTCATTCAGACACCAGTGCTGAATCCCTAGAGGGACAACCCAATGGTCCCCTTGTGTCATGTGCATGCTGTTCTTTTCAGTTGGGACCAGGAAGGAGGCGTCATGAGAGGAAGACATGACTGCAGGGCCTACATGTCTCATCCCTGCACTCAGATCTTGGAGATACCTTCCCAGGCACCCCTTATCAGGGATCTTTCCAGCTTGATGCGGACAGTCTGGCTTCCGCAGAGCCACCCGATTAATCTTTCAGAAGCATGACTATTTATGTTATGTCCCTGCTCTGAAACCTTCAATGATTCCCAATTGTCCTCTGCAAAGCTTTTCAAACTTCCTTGATGACAGGAATTACTGGAGGCGTGCCTGAGTAACTCAGTCTGTGAAGCGGTGAACTCTTGATTTCGGCTCAGGTCATGATCTTGCCGTACGTGAGATTGAGCCCTGCATTGGGCTCTGCGCTGACAGCATGGAGCCTGCTTGGGATTCTCTCTCTCTCCCTCTCTCTCTCTCTGCCTCTCTGTTTCTCTCTCTCTCAAAAAAAAAAAAACATTAAAAAAAAGAATTATTGAAATTGAATATTGAAATATCAGGACTCTCTCCCAGAAATTCTTTTTTTTAAGTTTATTTGAGAAAGACAGAGACAGCATGAGTGGGGGAGGGGCAGAGAGAGAGAGGGAGAGAGAATCCTAAGCAGGCTCCGCGCTGTCAGTGCAGAGCCCCATGGCGGTGGGGGAGGGGGGGCAGGCTCGAACTCATGAAACTGTGAGATCATGACCTGAGCCAAAACTGAGAGTCAGATGCTTAACCACCTAGGCATCTGTCCCCCAGAAATTCTAAACCAGATGCCTAGGTTAGGCCCCAGCAATCCATTGCTTTGATAAGCACTCCAGATAATTCTTAAGCTCAAGAAAACTTGAGAAAACTACAGAAAAAAATTGTAAACTCATGAGCCCAGCACTCTGGAGAATACAATGGAGTGGCTTGCACAGGGAGAGAGCAGATAGGCATTCTGGGTGGGGTGGAGAAAAGTCAAGTCTGGACTTAGCATAGCACCAGGTTAGAAGTCTGGCTCCTGGTCAGGTCCCAGCTCTGCTACTGACTCACACTGTGGCCTTGGGCCCTACTTTCCTCTCGCTGGGCCTCAGTATTTTCTCTTCTATAGTACAGGAGGTTGGGATCATAATATTGGCTCCCAATCAACCTCTAGTTTGGGCAAGATTCTAAGGAACCGGCCAAGGTGTGCTCAGAAAAACATACCCCTCTGAAGTTCTAATGTTGCCAAGCAGTTACTGGGGTTTGCTTTCCTATCCTGGAGCCTGGGTGAACCTGGAAAGGGCAGGGGCTCGCAGACAAGCCCATGGCCAGAGGCAGACAAGGTCGGCCTGGGGCACCCCAAGGCAGTCGGTGGCCGGCATGCGCCCTATACCAAGTGTGGGCTAGAAGAGCAATCAGTCTGTGATTCCAACGTAAGCTCATGGAACCAGAGGTGAGGTCAAAGCTAGAGATCAGAAATGAATTGTTGGGGGGCGCCTGGGTGGCTTAGTCGGTTAAACATCCAACTGTCACTTAGGTCATGATCTCGCGGTTCGTGGGTTCGAGCCCCGCATCGGGCTCTGTGCTGACTGCNGTGTGGGGTGCCTGGCGGGCGCAGTAGTGTGGCATGCATGAGACCAGCTGGTTTATGGCTGCAATTTCTGGCTGGAGGCTCCCAGGAGCTTTAAAAATCCTTCGGCAATTCAGGGCATAGACAACTCAGGCCTGCAGAGGATGTCAGGAGATCTGCTAGGGGATGTCAGGCAGGGGTGCTGGGGAAGGAGCTTCAGGAACGTGGGCAGCTTTCTCAGCAGGCCGGTGTCCCTTGCCCCCCACCCTTCCCCGCTCCTGCTTCCCACCTCCTTCCCGGGACCAGTGATCTGTGGAAACTGTGCCGAGTGCTGTCATGCTGGAGCAGGTGCAGATGGAGGGGGAGTGAAGCAACACCGTTTGTTTTTTGGAAGCCACAAAACCGAAAACCTTGTGTCATTTTAACAAAGAAGAAATGAAACAGCAGGCAATTAGGCAGGAGTATATCAGTTAGTGAGCCAGAAAAGAGCTTTACAATATTTTGATGATTCAACACTGCCAAACAAAAACAAAATTAAAAAGGAAAAAAACCCCTCAAAACAAATACCAGGAAACCCACAGAAATCCTTAAATAATCACTTCATTTAAGTGTGTTTAAAATATTCGGAAACGGGGAAAAACGGACAGACCCATTCGGAGGGGAGCAGAGTTACCGCGACGTGACTGAGTTCCCTGTTTACAAGGAATGTAGCTGCGCTGATTCCCCTGTCTCAGACTCCCCTCCCGGCAAGGCCCCCCTTTGACCATCAAACTGCTGTGAACTTCCATCCACTCCCCAGCCTGGGAAATGGAGGGAAGAGTAGAGAAGGCACCTCACGTGTTCCCTCCTGGGGTCTGATGCCCAGTGGCCCTCTTCATCCAGGCCAAGCACCGTGTGAAACAAGTCTTGTACAAATGGGTAGGTAAGGAGGAAGGACCCATTTTGGGGTTGACCCCAGCTGTGACACTCACTGGCGATGTGACCCAAGGGAGGATAGATTAGCTTGTGAGTTCTAGTGCCTTCATTTGCAAATCAGGGGAATGACCCCTATGTCACAAGGTCATTGTCCGGATTCAATGAGAACATGTATAAACGTTGATGACATATACTGGGTGCTAACCACACGCTATTTCTCTGTTCTCAGAGCTTCAGTCTCAAAGGTCACCAGCATCTCCTAAAGTGCCTAAACACGCCAGCTTTTCCTGGCCTGACTTGTTTTATGAGTAAAAGAAAGGGCCCTTTGGCCACATGGCTTCATGTGGCCATGCTGGGTGCCAGGCCTGGAAGATTCCCTGAAGGTTTGAGGAAAGTGACCTTTCTATAGGGACCGCTTCCCGCATTTTTCAGGCTTTGTCTCCAGAGGAAGCCTATACAAAGAAGCCAGTGAAAATAGGTTATCACTATTATTTCCTTGTTCTCATTGAGTGGAGTGTGCGTGTCAGTTTCCACCTGCTTTGTATCCCTTCAGTTCCTTAACTCCTTCAATTCTGGAGCCCAGGAAAGATATTCAACGCCTAGGGAACAAAGTGGTCCGTGATTTCGTTCATGCATTCATTCACTTGTTCATTCATTCACTCAGCATAGATACACATGTTCCCACTCACATAAGAAGGTGCTGATATTGGGGGTAGAATGTGGGATGCAGGGTGGAGGAGGTCGAAGAGGAAGCTTGGAAGGCAGGGAGGAGGTTGCAGACGTAAAGATGCCTCCCACAGGGTGATAGCAGCGTCTGCAACAAAGAGCCGCAGCTGCTGCATGGGCTGGAATGACTCCGGGAGTATCCATGAGGCCGAGGCCAGCTCAGAGGTGCCTTCCTGTGGCCGGGCCCTCAGCCTGGGAGTGGATGGGCAAGGTCTCTTTTGGCTCAGTTAGGGAGGGGCAGAGGCTGTCCTGGAAAAATCATGTGTGGGGGGGAGGGGCGGGGCAGTGGTACCTGTGGCCTGGTTCTATGTGACACTCAGGGTGTCATGAGCTCGAGAAATGTACTTATCCTCACACCCAGTACCCACAGTGCGTCCAGCCACATACACCTACATGCCCGGAACGCCATGCCACAGAGCTCGACAGCCACTAAAGATCACTTAGATGGCAACGACTCGATACAAATGGGGAAACTGAGGCCCAGAGTTCACAGGTCTGAGATCACACGGAGAAGAATGCAGGATCCAGCAGACCCCGGCCTCCCCCTCCCCACCCACTGCTGCTCCCTGGCCACAACCTCTCTCAATCCTTCAGTTGTTCTTTCTAGTATTAACTTTATTGTCCTGAATGACCAGGTTAACCTGCTGTTTCCTGATTTATCACTATCAGACAATTATCTACGGACTTCTTGTCAGTAGATGTGGGGTCAGCTCCCCTGTTTCCTGCCCCCTCCTTCTCTTTAGTTTCCCCAGCCACTCAAATCCTCTTAATTTAATGAAAAAGACTGTTCCCTGTAGGTCAAGTTGGTCCTGTGATTACATTGTCTTCCTTGTGCGACTTTTCATTTGCCTGGAATTAAAAAAACCACACATTCTTTTTTCATCTGCATGGTTTGTGACGTGCTGGTCATTGTTTTTATTCCCACGAGAGATGCTATCACCTTAACAGATGGCTTTTCCCAAATGGGGGAGGGCGTTGTCACCCATGGCTTGGATCCGCCCAGTTCCTCCGCAGTGTGGTTGGGGGGCACACATTGGGGTTATGCTCACAGGAACCCTCTGCATTTTGGGGGTCCCTGGCATACCTCACCCCCGGTCAGCCTGGACCTTCCCTCCTTAATCCAGGTCCCCCTGGAGCTCCAGAGTGCTCCCAAGCAGCTCGGCTTCTGCCGTGCGAGTGCTCTGTCAGACCTCCCTGCCTCTCTGCTCCCTCCAGGTCTCGCCATGAGCGAACATCTCCTACTGGGGGCTGCAGACCTCTGCCGGATGCCACGCCTCGTGTCCTGAAGGTCCCGCGGTGCCAGCCAGCGCTGTGGCAAGACAGGCTGGATGTCTCTTTTCCCTTTTGGCTTCCAGGCGTTACATGATGTTGTAACACAAGGGCTGGGCCTCCAGGGCCCTGGATTGGAGGGACAGTCGGGGTCAAGGTTCTCTCCTTGTGCTCCCAGCCCCACCAACAGAGGCCAAGTCCCCTGCCGTCAGCTCGCGGGGATTTGCACAGGGCCCCGTGAGAGGAGGGTATGAGCCTGGGGCCTTTCTGCCTGCTCCCTGATCCTTCGGTTTGCTGGGTTCTCTTCTTCCCTCTGTAAGGACCTTGCTTCCTCTGGGCACCTCCAGCCACTCCCTTCCTTCCCTCCAGCCTGAGTCTCAAACACAGTTGCGGAGGTCTTTTCCCTGTCGGTCTCCAGGAGTCATTGTTTCAGCTGGGGTGCCCCCAGTGAAGTGGGAAGGACAGGAAGCACACAGAAAACAAATCCATGAATGCTTTGGTCTGAGCTGCCTCAGGACCGAAGTAGGTGCTGCCCACGCCTGAGTCTTCCGTGCTTTTCAGGGAAACGCTGGTATCCGATTTGCTGATCTGATTTTTGTTCGCTTGAGGAACCGGGCAGGTGTTTGGGGACTGGCCTGAGGGCATAGTGTCTGTGTGATCCTTTCTCCCAGGTCCCTGCACCAGTATCTCTGCCCCTGGGTCAAGGCCGCCCTAGCGGTTCCTCTCTTTGTTGAACAGGAAGCCCTCAGCCCCTCTCCCCTCCCCTTCACCAGGTGTCTTTTGAGCAGATCTGGATCCGGCTTAGCCTCCATCTGCAACCTGGTGCTCTTGATCTAAACGCTCTAAATTCTGGAATGGTTCTAGTGTGTCTTAATGAAACGGTACTACTTTCAATATAAAATGTTTTGAACGTGTAATGAACTAGGATGGATTTTGCAAATCTTTGCGAAACTTTTTGCAGCAGTTCACAAGGAAGAGCCAATTTCTCTTATTTTGGTTTTGTACTATATTCGGTCCAAAGATACAGCTACTTTGCAGGGAGGGGGACCTCCGCAGCACCCACCCCAGTTGTGGCTTGATTTGTCACCTCCTTTCCAGCCTGGCTCCACGCCAGCTTGCCTGACCTCTGCTCTCTGTGCCTCTGGGGAAGGTAACCGTCAAGCGGATGGATGGGTACCTTTCAGCTTTAGAGGAAATTCACTTTAGCAAGCCGAGAGCAGTTTGAGAAACCAATGTTTTCCGCTGTAAACATCTCATACAGCCATAAACTTCAGCCTCTCTTTGGAGCCCCATAGAAGGGTGGCCCTGACCTTCTGTGACCCCTGCATCTGGGCCCTGTGGTTTGTATCGATCGGCTCCTCTGCAGGGGGACCCGGTGACTGTAGGGATGGAGGGAAGCAGAAATTCAGGCAGCCACCCTCCCCCCCCGCCCGCCAGGGTCTCTGGCGGATTCCACCAGACTGCCCACTGTGCCCAGTGCCCTGTACTGTGCCTGGAACCGAGGCAGGAAACGAGAGTGCAGACCCCTGCCTGCTGTCGGTGTGGGTCCATGTCCCAGAGGAATCGAGCCTCCTGTCTGACCTCCATGTGGACAACAGTCCTGTCTCACTGAGCAGCAGCTGTCTTTATTGGATTAAGGTGGTGCATTAATCCGCCAGCGGGGCGGTAACAAAATACCGCAGCCCCGGGGGTCTGAGTCAGCAGATGTTTATTTTCTCACAGTTCTGGAGGCTTTAGTTCAAGATCAAGGTGCAAGCAGGTTTGGCTTCTCTTGAGGCCTCCCTCCTTGGCTTGCAGATGGCCGCCTTCTGGTTGGGGGATCTCACCGCCTTTCCTCTACCTGCAGCCCTGGCTCCTCTTTCTGTGGCCAAATGTCCTCTTTTTTTTTTTTTCCCCCTTGTTTTCTTTTTGTTTATTATGGAAATAGTTATATATAATAACATTCACCCATTTTCAAAGCACACCTTCATGAATGTTGCTAAGTAGATACAATCATGTTACCAGCATTCTATCCAATATATATGTTTTTAACATTTATTTTTTTTTGAGAGAGAGAGAGACTGAGACAGAGCATGAGTCGGGGAGGGGCAGAGAGAGAGGGAGACACAGAATGTGAAGCAGGCTCCAGGCTCTGAGTGGTCAGCACAGAGTTCAACACGGGGTTCGAACTCACGAATCATGAGATCATGACCTGAGCCGAAGTAGGACGCTCAACCGACTGAGCCACCCTGGAGCCCCATCCTACCTCATATTAAGACCAGTCCTTTGCCCAACAAGATTCAGTGTGTCTATTTGTTCCTATTGGCACCATTTCTCTACCCCAGTCCTAGCCAGACATTGATCTGCTTTCTGTCACTACAGTGTTGCCTTTTCTAGAATTTAAAGTTTATTTATTTATTATTTTTGAGGCAGAGATGGAGTACACGCATGTGGGAGGGGCAGAAAGAAAGAGAGAGAGAAGGAGAGATGGAGAGGGAGAGAAGGAATTCCAAGCAGGCTCCTTGCTGTCAGCTCAGAGCTCAATGGCAGGGCTTGAACCCATGAACCGTGAGATCATGACCTGAGCTGAAATCAAGAGTCAGACGCTTAACCAACTGAGCCACCCAGGCACCCCCCTTTTCTAGAATTTCCTATAAATAGAATCATTCGGTACATAGCCTTTTCTGTGTGACTTCTTTCATGTGGCATAATATTTCTGAGATTCATTCGTGTTGTTGTAAGTATTAATATTTTGTTCCTTTTTATTGCCCCATAGTATTCCATGGTGTGTGTATTTTCTGTGTTGTTTCCAGGTTTTGTCCATCATGAATCATGCTGTTATAAATATTTGCATCCATGTTTCATGGGGGCATATGCTTTTATTTCTCTAGGGTAAATACCTAGGAATGGAATTGCCTGACAGTCTGGTAGATGAGTATTTAACATTACGAGGGATGGTTTAGTTATACTCCCAGCAGCGATGTAAGAGAGAGTTGCAGCTTTTCCACTTCCTCCCTGGCCCCACAGCACTTGCTGTTGACAATCTTTTGTGTGTCATTCTGATGCCTGTATAGTAGTACCTCATTGTGGTTTTAATTAGCATTGCCCTGAGAACTGGTGATGTTGAATATGTGGTTCTTAGCCACTGGGATATCTTCTTTGGGATAATGTCTATTCTTAAAATTTTTAATGTTTATTTTTATTTTTGAAGGAGGGAGAGACAGAGCATGAGCAGGGGAAGAACAGAGAGAGAAGGAGACAGAATCTGAAGCAGGCTTCAGGCTCTGAGTGGTCAGCACACAGCCCGACACAGGACTTGAACTCATGAATGTGAGATCACGACCTGAGCTGAAGTAGGACACTTAACTGTCTGAGCCACCCAGGCACCCCTGGCTAATGTCTATTCTAATATTTTGCCCATTTCTATTAGGTTTTCTTGGTCTTTTTTTTATTGAATGGCAACAATTCTTTATATATTCTGAAAGCAAATTCTTTGCTTTGAAAAATTTTGTATTCAGCCTGTGACTTACCATTGTGTTCTAAGATTTTCTCATAGGACCCCAGTCAGATTGGGTTAGGTCACCTACTAACGGCCTCATTTTAACGTAATTACCTCTGTGAAGGCCCTCTCTCCAAATACAGCCATATTCTGAGATATTGGGAGTTACGGTTTGCCATGTGAATTTTGGGAGGGGAGACACGATTCAGCCAGTGACAGATGGGAAAGAATGGGCTCATTAGGGAGCAAGGAGCAAGAGAGAAAAGAAAGAAAAATAACATTTACTCAGTGAAATAGAGCAGAGCGTGACATCCCAGGTATAACCCCATGGTCCTGATAAAACTCTGAGAGTCAATGTTATGTAGTAATTTATTGTTTCGCTGGGGCTTTACTTTGAGTTTTGTGCCCTACAAGTCCCATATGTGATTAGGCTGATGAACTTTTATCTCAAAAGGGCTTTGTTCTTTTTTGTTTGTTTTTATTTTTTGTTTTGAAGTTAATACTTGCTTTTTTTTTTTTTTTACCCCCCAGGGCTTTATTCTTCTATGCATGATTTACGGAGGAAATACTATCTTCCAGTAATAGTTGAGAACCTGAGCCTATCCACACACATCTGTTTCCCAGGTGTCATGGGCCAGCCACGACATGTCCAGCAAGCACGTGGCTTCACTGGCATGGGTGTACAACCATCACAGAGTCCCCTTTCCCGTCTCACTGAGTTCCTGAAACGGGTGCGTTATCTCATTCACACAGCCCTACATCTTTTTTTTTTTTTTTTTACAAATAGTTTATTGTCAAATTAGTTTCCACATAACACTCAGTGCTCATCCCCACAAGTGTCCTCCTCCATGCCCATCCCTCCTCCCCCCCACATCCATCAGTCCTCAGTTTTTGTCAGCATTCAAGAGTCTCTCATGGTTTGCCTCTCTCCCTTTCCCCCACCATTTCCGCCCTTCTTCTCCCCCTTGTTCCTCCGTCAAGTTCCTCCTAATCCTCCTATACGTGCAAACATATGATATTTGTCCTTCTCTGCCTGACTTATTCCACTCAGCATAACACCCTCAAGGTCCATCCATGTTGCTACACACGGCCAGATTTCATTGTTTCTCATTGCCATGTAAGCCCTACATCTTAATAGATAAGGAAATGGAGGTTCAGAGAGTTTAAGGACTTAGGGTGTCCACCCAAGGGGTGACGGTGAGGATAGTCTTTGGGCCCTGAGAAGCAGAATAGAAGAAAAGCAGTACAGATCAATAAATGAGCAATCCTGCCGACTGTACCCATGGAAGGTTAGATGCCCACTGCACGAGCTTTTTGGTGACGGGATGAAGGTCTCTGTCTGGCCAGGGTCCGGGATAGAGGAGATAGGGACGAACCACAGGGAAGTGGCCCCAGCAAGCAAGGGTTCTCTGGTGCTGCGGCAGAGAGAAGAATTTCTGTTTCCCCAGCAGGTGGCACCATCCAGCCGAGTATCCGAGGAGCTCTGGTTCTGGCTGGAAAAATGTCTGCTTGAGGTCTTCCCGAACCGCAGGGCTCTAAGGGTGGCCGTTGCTCCTTGAGGGTGCTGGCCTGGAGAGCGAGAGAGGGATTTGTCCTCACCTGAAACTCAGACCTCTACAGGCGGGTTTGCTGGAGAGAAGGGACGCTTCTGTTTGATCCCTGGGCTTGCTGGCAGGGGAGGCCAGTGGGCCAGGCTCCAGGGCAGATGAGAATGCTCTACTTTCCCCTCAGCCTGAGCCTGGAGCTTTTTCTAGAACAGGGGTGAAAAACTCCCCGGTAACCGATAAAGGAACATTCTCCCTGAAAACCTCGACCTTTTGCACAGCAGCTGGCCAGTTCCGTTTTCTCTGAAGTTGTCCTTGAGATGTGGGAAGTCTTGGGATAAACCAATCAATTATAAGCATTTTCCTGAATATGCCCATTCAGACTGAATTCATATGTCCGAAGAGCTGGGGACGACTTAGGTCTTTCCAGTGCTGTCACTCCCCCTTTTGTGCTACAGACCATCAGCCACTGCATAGCAGTAGTGGCTACGGCTGCTGGATCGAATCCAGACACTTCTAAAACTTGCTGTGTGACCCGGGCAAATTTCTAAACCTCTCTGTGCCTCAGAGCCCTCTTCTGTAAAATGGAGGTGATAACACTTCCTATTTCATGAGTTTACTCTGTAAGTAGAAGGCACTCAGGGACAGGGTCTGATGCATCTAATAAGCAGCTGTTACCACCGTCAGCTGTGCAGGGACCATTTTCTCAACTAGGTCATGTAATGCTAACTCTTGGCATGCAGTAGGTTCCCAACGATGCTGAATTGGATTTAAATAGGGGGAAAAGAGTTTCCGGCAGGGAGTGGGGGACTGGGAGAGCCCAAATTGGTGGCTGGAGGGCTACAGGGGCGCCCGACCCCCTTTCCAAGAGGCCACCAAGACTCAAGGTTCAGTAAGTCTGAAGAATTGATGGGAGGAGGTGGGGAGGGGGAAGGGCTGAGTCCAGAGGGGGAAGGGATGAGTCCAGCAGCATATAATGGGAGTGCCAGTGGCAGCCTGGGGCACCCATCTGGGTCCATGACTGAGAAATAGGAATAGAGCCCTGCTTTGGGAGCTATGCCAGCCAGCCTGGCCTGGGAAAACCGGGACTCAGGCCACACACAGCCCGGACATGGAAAGAGGTTCAAAGCTGGTCTGCTGGGAGGCCATGGAAGGCTCTAGACTCATTTATCACCCCCAACACCTGAGTTGGGAAGAGCATCAGGCCAATGTAGGGCTGCTAGGAGANATTCCTCCATTGTTGGATCCTGGGAGAAGCGTTTTGCAGGGAAGGGGCTGGGCGGTGACTTTTTGTCAGCTTAGAAGTGTTCCGGAAATCTAACAAACCGGCTGGTCTGTGCTTGTGAGACCTGGCTGGACCCAAGGCTTGGCCCTCCTGTTCTCCATCCCCGCAGATATCTGATTCTCATGGTCCCGCTGAGGGTGCCGAGGAGAGCCGAGCTGGGGCAGTCTGGGGAGACAGGCGCTGCCTGACCTCTGCATCATCATCTTATGTTCACGGTATCTGGGGTATGTCTCAGATAGGGCCCGGAGATGAAACCTGGTGGTGCAGAGCCAGGGGGCCTGCTCTCTGTCTCCCTGAGTGAGTTTTGATTCCACCAATTCCAACCTGTGTGACTTCGGGCAGGTTACTTGCCCTCTCTGCGTCTCAACTTCCTTCTTTCTAAAAAGAGAACCGTAACAGTATCTCTCTCGTGAGATCCTGTGAGTATTAACTGAACAATGCATGCAACGCATTTGGAACAGTTACAATTATTTATAATACTTAGAACTATTCAGTAAGCATTAATGATTATTACTAAGTACATATTACATTTGCATCACATCCCAAACTCCATAGTTTCTGGCCTTAAGGACATACACATATTCAGGAAGGAACTGTAAATTCTAGGTCAGCCCTCTGCCCCTGGGTACCGAGCTGGTGAACCGGGGAGTGGAAAGGGAGGGGATTGACTCAGGCCATGAGAATTTGGAGTGGTTAACACAGGGGAGGATTCAGCCTTCCAGCCTTCCTGACACGTGCAAGTCTCCTATGGGTATAATGCTTTGATACAGTAATCCAGTTTATTTTCTTTTCTTCTTCCATCCATGCTGATGCCTGGGCTCTGATCTCCAAGGATGAGAGAGAACTGAAAGCAGACATGGCCAGAAATGGTTTTATTTCCCAAGGTCTTAGCCTCTAAGGGGAGAAGAAACAGGGGAAGGCGTCTCGCGTGAAACATTAGGGGAGAAGCACTTACCCTGAGGCTAGCAGGAGGAAACTAGAAGGGCGGTTAGAACGCCATCCTGGCCCAGCACCAGGCGGGCTGCCACTGGGCCCCCCCCGCTGTGCTTTTCCATGAATTGCATTTCTGCAGGCGTGGATACTTTGTGCTTTGTGGCTACTTTGTAGCTACTTTGTGCCGCAGAGATCCGGGTCACTGCAAAGGTCTTTCCATCCCAGCACACTCAGCAACCAATGGCCACAGCGGCTGCTTGTAACAAACACCTTCCCACTGCGCTGGGCTGCTGCTGGCGTGTGAAGGGTTTTATAGACTGCCCTGCTTGGGGGGGAAACAGAACAGCCCTGAACTTGCTACCTATTACCTGGAGGTCATTTCCCATAAAGTTATGCCCTTTGGTGCACCATCAACCATGTACTGCAGCAGCAGCCAAGGGTTTGCTATTTAACCCTCTCGTGCTCACACACACCAGTGGGCTGTGACTGCGCCCTTGTGAGCTCCCTGGCAGGTACCTGCGTGTGCTGGAGACTGTGCGGCTGGTCGCATCACCGCAATTCAACTGCAGGCTGCCTGAGGGGCTGGGGTCCCAGCTCTGACCTGAACTGAGCTTAAAGCTTTCCTCCCCACAACCCTGGAAGTTACTAATTTGTGCCCTGTAATCAGCATGTGTATTTTAACCGGATTCTTTCTGGGATTCCTAACAGGGAGGAAGAGGGGATGAGCAGGAAGCCAGGTGTCTGCTGGGATGGAGTGGGGGTGGGGGCACACCAGGTCCCTGAGGAGCTTGAGCGGGGCGGGGGGAGAGGGCAGGGCCGCCCAAATCAAAACTCTCTTAACTTCATTCTCCGGGGCTGCTCAAGGGTCGCCCAGCACCTCAGAAGGAAGCAGGGACGTCCAGGTTGTAAAACTTTCTTCCTAAAAGCTTTGTAAGTCACTTTCCTTTTTTTGCCCTCTGTGTTTTCCAGAGTACTTAACAGAA
>NW_027533256.1:3027123-3088261 GCF_008692635.1 Crocuta crocuta
GCTGGGCTGGGGGGGGGTGGGGGGATGGGGGAGCAGATGTGTTGGTTAATGGGCCACAGAGGCGGTCCCGATTGCTTGGCTCCGGCCCCTGGGTGGCTCCATCCTCGGCATGGAGGCCTCGGCCAGGACGTGGTGCTGGTGTTACCCGAATGGCTCTGTCCTAGGCCACACAATGGGATGGAGAAGGCAGTGGGGAGGAAGGAAAGGCATTGACTGTCAAGCCCCTGTTGGTTGCTGTAGCAACGTTCAGAAATGACTGGAGATCAATGGCAGCAGCCCGAATTTTATTTGCTTTTATTTCCTCTTCGGAAACCGCAGCAGGCCTAAGAATAAGAATGCAGCAACCGGCGGTGGGGCGGGTTACAGCGGCTGTGGTGGCTTCTGTGTCTGGAGGGAGAGAAACGGGGGCTNGTGGAGAGGGGCACCCCCGCCGGGCCGTTTAGCCCGTTTGGTTAGCCGTACAATTCGGCAGCTGGCGGCCCTCGGAGGAAGGAAAAATCAATAGCGCTCTCCATACATTTGTGCCTCTCGCAGCTTCTGACCACTTTAACTTTCATAAAGAGGCATCGAGGAGTATAAATAGAGCCTGGGGGCGGGGTTGGACTTCTGCCCTTGCCGAGTTCTTGGGGGGACCAAAGGGGTGGTGGAGCCAGTCCATTCAGGATGCTTGGAAAAAATGATGCAGGCCGCGTCGATGCATCCGTGCAAAGAATGAAGGTCCCAGTTGGGATGAAGTTATCTCTGACCCCTTGTAAGCCTGTGTACAGAGATGCCCTACTTCGTCCCTGCGCTCCTGCATTAGAAACCTGTCTCCGCATCGCTTTGCAGATTACGAGGTACGCTTTATCCATTTTCCCTTACGGTTCTCATAACACTCGTTGAGTTCTGTGGAGTCTACGGTTGATTAGTTGGTTGACTGATCAAGTTGTCATTCGTTTGTCCACTCACTCACAGAAGCACGTATTAGGTAACTTCTGTATGCCACTCACTCTTCAGATGAACAAAGCAAAATGTATGCCCTCAAGGAGATTACGGTCTAGGTGAGAGTGGAGGAAGGCAGGCTCTAAGTGAGCACACAGGTATGTAATCTGGGAGATGCTGTACATGCCATGGAGAAATGAAGACCGGCGTAGGATAAAGGACTTGGAGCTGGGTGCTGGTAGCAAATTTGCGTTTTGTGCCAGGGCTTGGGGGGAGGTTAATGAGCCACTCTCACACAGTGGCTTGTAAGCAGAATCCTGAAAGAGTGAAGGAGTGAGCTCTCAGATATTTGGAGGAGAGCATTCCAGGTAGCAGATTCAAGTTCAAACGCTCCGAGGCGCGGGCATGCTGTTGTATGAGGTACAGCAGGAGGCCAGGCTTGCTGGAATGTAGCAGAGAAGTGGGGGTGTGGTCAGAGAGGGGCCGGGGCCAGGTGACAAACAGCCTGAGAGGCCCTGCTGGAAACTTGTAGGGCATCAGTCAGGTTCACACAGCAGTCATCACACAACAGGGTTGACTTATGTTTAACAGGTTCATCTATTGGGGCGCCTGGGTGGCTCAGTTGGTTAAGCAGCCAACCCTTGATTCGGGCTCAGGTCATGATCTCATGGTTCATGAGTTTGAGCCCCGTGTTGGGCTCTGCGGTGACAGCGTGGAGCCTGCTTGGGATTATCTCTCCCTCTCTGTCCCTACCCCATTCGCTAGCTCTCTCTCTCTCTCTCAAAAACAAATAAAGCTTTTTTTTCCCCCAAAAGATCATCTATTGTTTTGCCACAATTAAAAAAAGAATCACCTGCTGGGAAAAGGCTACTGTCAGGCAGTGGGAGTAGGGAGTGAGGAGGCCATGGTGGCTGCTAGGGTTGAGTGACCTGGGAAGTCACAGCAGGCGTGGAGAGATGTAGGGGGATTCCAGCTGTATTCCCAAGTCATTGCTGGCAGGATTTACCGAGAGATTAGATACGGTTTGTGATGAATTTTATAGATAATCGTACAAGGATAATGTTATATAATTAGTCTAACCATTAACATATAATGAGAACTATATACTCTGAACATATCATTTATTCAGATACTACCAATCCCTTTCATTTTGTCCCACTTTGCATTTTACAAACTGTTTTCACACATGTGCCCACCGTGACCTTCAAACCCCAGGAAGAAGATTACAGTCTGCGTTTTCAAGGTGATGAAATAGGAGCTAGACAGGAAGAAATGATTTTCCCAAGGTAACGCACTAATTTTTATTTTATTTTTTTATTTCCAGCGGTCCTTCTCATGGTAGAGTCAGGGTTCCGGCATAAAACCTTGAAGCCACATTTGCCCGGAACTTTTCTCACAGTGTCCCCGGCAGATGGCGAGTTTTCTGAACTCACTGCGCCTGCCTCACCTCATTTGTGCACAGGGCTCATGTCCCTGGCTGCCCACCCCCGGTGCTTGGGTGCCCTGGGCACCGGAGAAGGCACATCGAGGGTGACCCCAGAGCGAGGGAGGGGCCGTGCCCAGCAGATGACAGGCACGGTCTGTGCAGGACCCGCCCCACGGAGCGACTCATCGCCCCGGCTGTGGGGGCAGGGCGGACAGCCAGAATTCAGGGGCCTCTTTGAAAGTGGGGGTGAGCGACGGACGATCTAGACAACGGATAACAGAAAGCCCAAGTACTTAGTCCGGGAAGACTTGGGTGAGCTGTTTCTAACTGTCCACCTGGAGTCTTTTTTGAAAGACTATGGTGCCAACCCCAGGGACGCGCCTCTCCTAGTCTGGCTTCCGATGGCCTTTTGCTCAGAGTGTGACCTTCCTGAAAGTGGGGGAAGTATATCCGGGGCGTGCAGCAAAGGTAGCACCGTGTCGTCGGTGTTCTTCCCACCGCCCCCTACTGGCCAAGCAGCAGCATTGCAGGCTTCTCAGCAAGCTTCTCTCTGGAAGTGGCAGTTAGCCTGGACGGATCTTCCCTTTGGGGAGCTCTCAGGCTGGATGAGTTTTGGCCTGGGCCTTGCCTGGCAACTCAGTGTTCTAGTAGGATCCTTTTGGTCTTAGTTTTGGTTGAGGAACCCAAGTTTGGCATCGACAATGAACGCCGTATTCCAGTGCTGCCACCACAGATACATTCCACGGCAAACGGCCAAGAATTGTTTAAGCCCGTCCCCGAGCTGAATGCGTCTGGTCTACGATGACGTAAGGAACTTGAACTAGGAAGTAAATCAGCCATATCCCTAGGCACGTCGTTAGTTCAGCTGGCTTTTAAAAATTATTATTCTTATTAATAGCAAGGCTTTCCTGATGAAGGGCGCAGAGCACTGACCTGCTGCCCGGGGTTAAGTTCCTTCTCTAGTTTTCCGGGACCACATAGTAAGTAGTGCTGATGGAGGGCACTTGAACTTGTCTTCACACTGAGGATGCAAAAGGGTTGGGAAGGAGAAGTGATTTTTTCGGAAAGGCGTGGGCACTTTAAGCACAGGAAAAGGTGCTCCTGTGGGACTACCGTGTGAGCTTATTAAGGGACCTGCTGAGAAATCTAAGGGGCGCGAGGTAGGCTCGCTGCAGATGGACCAGCTGGAGGTGGTGCAGAGGTGACCAAAACTCCTCTATGTTTCCAGAGCTTATTAGGGCCGGGCTGTTTCCCACGGAGCAGCGACGGCTCTGAAAGTGAGGGAGCTGGTCTAGGTCATCTTCTTTCTGTGCCACAGTCTCGCCTGCGAGGCTGGTGGGTCCTCAGCAAGAAAAACCTAGAGATGGACCACCGCATTCTTGAGGTGCGGCAGGAAGATTCAGCCACTCACCAAGACAGAGATGTGTCAGTTCACATCGAGGGAGCAGCAGGGGAGAGATGCCTGTAGAAGGATTCTCCAGGGAGCCCACAGAAGCTCCCCACCTGAGAAAAGTTCTGCTGTAAACACTGGCCAGGCCAGAGTACAAAAGTGCTTGTGACACTTTTATGCCAGTAAGACTTCCTGTTCCCATGGCACCTGGGTGGCTCAGCTGGTTAAGCGTCTGACGCTGGGTTTGGGCTCAGGTGCCTGGGATTGAGCCCCACGTCGGGGCTCTGTGCCGACAGTGTGGAGCCTGCTTGGGATTCTCTCTCTGCCCCTCTCCCTGCTCCCGCGTGTGCACGTGCTATTTCTCAAAATAAATAGATAAACTTAAAAAAAAAAAAAGACTTCATGTTCCCATCACTTCTCCATGGGCCAGTGCTGGAGGAGGCAGACTTGCAGTCAGGCAGTGGTGGTGGGAAAGGAGTAGTTGAAACAGACCCACCATGAGCTAGGGAGGTGATAATTGTTGAAGGAGAGGAATGGATTTATTTTCTTCTTCTTCTTTGTTTGTGTACGCTTGGAAGTTTCCATATTCAACATATTAAGAGATGAAAAGGAACAGCAGGTAGCAAGGCGAAAAGAGGTGAGCAAGAAGAGAGAATCTCTGTGACCACAGGAAACTAGCAGAGGAGGCAGATTAAGTGTTATTTTCAAATTAAGATTGAAGTGTTAATTTTTAGATGGAGCCAGACCTTCAGATTTCACAATCAGGACTGAGTGTTGTGACTTCAAATGGCTACGGGACTTTATAATAACCAGAAATGACCAGGAACGTCCTGGGAATTAATCCTAGGGGCAGATGAAAAAACTAATCCCACTGAGCAAATGTAAAGGGCATTAGACAATTTTCGCTCAGAGAAAGCAATCACCATTTTATGTAGGTTTTGATCCGGATTCAGACAGAGTGTGGGTTCAAAGCTCTGACCTCTGTGCAAACTTGGGTCTTAGTTTTGGCATCTGCACAATGTCTGTTGTCGATGCTGTTGTTAGTTGAACTACGTTACCATGTTAATGTAATGATTCCATCCAACGCAGGGATGGAATCAGTTGTTACCAAATACTGGTTGAGTACATGCTGCAAGTCAGGTCCTAGAATGAATTTCGAGGCTATGAAGGACAGTGTCAGGATCCAGAGGAAGAAGAAGAGGGAGCTGGAGAGATTGAGTAAGTTTGTGATTATATCTCATGAATTGTGCCTCTTCAACAAGCAGCTCACTTCCAGAGGACCAGCAGGAAAACTTGAACATATTCAGAGCCTGGGGTTGTGTTTTTGGAGCAGCGTCCCACACAGCAGCACAGGCTCTGTGTGTTTGGGAGGTAGGTGTCTTCAGATCCCGGGAGGGTGAGGAAGGCTGAGTCCTCTGGGTGGTGAAGAGAACATCCAGTCTGGACCTAAGAGGGGAAGACGCTGCATTTGTCCCCACTGAGCAGCCAGTGCTCTGCTTTGCCCAGCTTTGTGGGCTACAGGGGTCATTTCTGTTCTCCATTCCATCCGTTAAGTGGGAGAAGGGAAAGGGAGGAGAATGGAAGGATCTCAGACATGGTCTTCACAGCACATCACAGAGCCTCAAAACTGAACTCAAACCTCTGAGATCTATCTCCTGGAAAGATCTGAAAAACACACTAGAAAGAAGTCCCTATTCAGCCATTATCACTGTTAAGGAATGCCGGTTATGGACTCCAAGGAAATTCACACCAGGACTAGGTAGCTAGGTAGTATGTCCCATGGGTTCATGGTGTGGCAAAGGGGTTTGCCTTAAGAGAGAGGAAGGGTTCTCCGGGGCAACTGGGAAGCCTTGATATCCTTCTTTCCTGGGGGTTCCTGACATCCAAGATGGTGCCAGAATCCCAGGTCCTTGCACGATTTGTCCCTAGAGGTCAGGTACTGGTGGCCACTGACCTTTTCATTAGGCACGGCCTTCTGTGTCCCACACTCTGCTTTGCACCTGTGTTTCCCTTGGTGCATGGGGTCCACCAGGGGCTGCCCACTCTGGCCTCACAGTGAGTTCTTCCTGGGGTCTTCCCAGTTGCCCGCCGCGCTTCCTGGATGCTTCTTGCCTTGGGACCCACAGATCATGCACTTTTTTGTCACTGTCCACCCTCTACAGACTCTGTTTTCAGTCTGGATGTGGTCACGAGAGGTTCGGGGGGAACTCTTACACCAGTATCTGTTCTTCCTTCTATAGCAACTAAGCTTTTGGAAATAGATGCCTGGAAAGCTCACAGGCTACTTTTACTTTCTATCCTGTTAATCTCTCTCTGAAGCAAAGAAGACTAGCGGTCCTAATAGAAATTATGGTAGGTCCCAGTAGGCAGCCTTCTCAGAAGCAGAGGCCCTTTGTCCTAGTTGGAATGGCCACAAATTAAACCATTCTAGGCTGATTTGCAGTCTCTCCAGACCCTGGCACACCTCTACCAGCAGAAAGGGGGATGGCCATCAGATGGTACTGACCTGAGGAATGATGATATTTCGGATTCAGCTGAAGTCTTTTCTCTTTGAATTTCATTAATAATGTGATTAGCAATGAAATAGCTCCATTAGACATTTTTATGGTTTTTTTTTTTTATTACAAAACTAATAGAAACACATTGTAGAGAATTTAAACAGTGAGAAGGGAGCAGGATGAGGAAGGAAGATAGGTCCAGGGAGGATTGAAGACAACCAGATGCAAATTATTAGAGAACACATCTTGTGTGCTGAACTCCTAGGTGTTTTACATGCCCACTTATTTAAGCCTCATCACATCCCTATGGGGAGTGCTGTTACTATCAGTATTTTGCAACGAGTAGAACACTGGAGCATAGAGGGGTTAAGTAGCTTTTTTAGAATCACACAGCTGCAGGCAGTCTGACTCACCACCAAACAATACTGTCTTCTGGATATTATATTCCTATATCAGTTGGATTTAATTCTATTCTCTGCATCATTTAAAGAATAATTTGTAAGTTTGGGGCACCTGGTTGGCTCCACTGGTTAAGCGTTCGACTCCTGATTTTGGCTCAGGTCATGATCTCACGTTGTGCGATCAAGCCCCGCGTCAGGCTCTGTGCTGGGCATGGAGCCTACTTTAGATTCTCTCTCTCTCTTCCTCTCCCTCTACCCCTCCTCTGCTTATTCGCACATGCATGATTCGTTTCTCTCTCTCTCTCTCAAAAATGAAACAAAACAAAAACAAAAATGACTTGTAGTTTTGATTTTGATTTCCTTTTTAATCTAGCCCAAGAGATTTTTGGAACTTTCCAGAACTTTGTTTTTCACGATGACATTTGAATTGTTTTCTCATACAATTGAATCATGGTCAGACTATAGTTTTGTAGATTCTTGAATTTCACTAAGCTTTTCCTTTGGCTAAAGGTGGAATCAGCATTCTAAAATTTCTCTGGATGTAAGACAGGAGTCAACCAACTAATCAATCAATGCGGCTATCAATCCCCCATCAAATCTTCATTCTTTGCTGTTTTTTTGCCAACTAAATCTGTAACACTTTACAGGTGTTAATTATATTTTAAATTTAAATTGTATCTGACTCAAATTGTAAAGGCTTTATGGGAGATTTTGATTTGGATGCTATGTTATTTGCTATGAAGTGTATATGACTATTCTAATGCCGTCATAGACTGTATCTTTTACCCTTACACCATCTATACTGTGAGATGCCTTGGACTTGAAATTGAGGTTAATTTGATATTGAGATTTTGTTTCCTTGCTTGTATATTTTCACTTGTGACTCTTCTTTCTGTCTCCCTCGTTTTCCACACTTGCTGCTCTGCTCTAGGGGTAACTTGTGAATAACACAGGGTATAATGTTGTTTTTTTTTTATTTTTTATTTTTTTATTTATTTTTTATTTATTTCTAGGAGAGAGAGAGAGACAGCGTGAGCAGGGGAGGGTCAGAGAGAGGGAGACACAGACTCTGAAATAGGCTCCAGGCTCTGAGCTGGCAGTCAGCACAGAGCCTGACGCGGGGCTCGAACTCACGAACCGCGAGATCATGACCTAAGCGAAAGTCGGACGCTTAACCGACTAAGCCACCCAGGCGCCCCGGGTATGATGTTGTTTTTAACACAATCTAATAGTTTGTGCATCGATCTGGAAATTCTGGATGATAGGTGTTAGCTTTGACTTTATCCCTGTCATTTTATTTAAAGCTTACCATTTATTTTATTTCTCTCTCCTTTTTCTCCCTGTCTTTATCTCTAATGAGTCAACAGAATACATTTTTTATCCTCCTGCTTCCTTATTTTATTTGGGAAGGTCTAATATGCCCCTGCCTTCTCTACAGCTTCCTCTTCATATTCTAAGGGAACTAGTAACCCTCCCTTCCCTCAGATGCTTTAATTTCCTATTCCTTTCTTTCACTTCCTACTGCGAGTCTCCAACAACCGGGATTATTGCAGCGACTTCAATAACTTAAATTTTTAATTTTATATAAAATTTCCCCAAACTGCATATCTGCTTATTTCAAGACTCCTCTTGGAAGAGGGAGGGCCCCGTCCTGCCTGGAAGTAAGTACCCTGACTCTGAGCAGTAGGGCGAAACAGGGGCCAGTTGTTAAACTGCCGTCTTTCAATTAAAAGCATTAAAATTAATTTTCCTTGACGATGATAGCAGAAGGAAATTGAAAGAAGAGCTGAGTTTCAGATGAATGTTTCTTGACTACCTCCCATCGCTTCCTTCCCCAAAGACCCTTCCAGAGTTAAGGAATAGCATAGAAAATATTAACAGGTGTGAGTTAGCACTTAAAATGACATCTTTTAAAGGCACCTGGGTGACTCAGTCTGTTGAGTGTCTGACTCCTGATTTCGGTTCAGGTCATGATCTCAAGATTCATGAGTTCAAGCCCTACATGGGGCTCTGCTCTGACAACATGGAGCCTATTTGAGATTCTCTCTCTCCTTCTCTCTCTCCCTTCCCTACTTGTGTGCACACTCTCTCTCTCGTTTTCTCTCTCTTTCTCAAAATAAATAAACATTAAAACTTTTTAAGAGTTACATCTTATTTTATTTATTTGTTTAACATTTATTTATTCTTTGAGAGCTAGAAGGAGACAGAGTGTGAGCAGGGGAGGGGCAGAAAGAGAGGGAGACACAGAATCCCCAGCAGGCTACAGGCTCTGAGCTGTCAGCACAGAGCCCAACACAGGGCTTGAACTCACAGACCATGAGATCATGATTTGAGCTGAAGTTGTATGCTTAACCGACTGAGCCACCCAGGCACCCTTAAGAATCATGTCATTTAGATTGTAGACACCTTATCAACTAGCTCCTTGCTATATGGGATTTTTAAAAAGTATTTAAAAAATACTTTTTTCTTGTCTTCATTTCCTACATGTCTCTACTTTTGTTTGTTATAATATTACTTTTCCTTTGTTTATGATATTTTTATTCTCATCTTTAAATTCCACAATAATTGAGTTTTAGTTGTATATTTAAATAGAGTCCATAATCTCCACTTACCTTTTACCACAGTTTTTCATACCTGATTTTTAATTTTCACCATTTCTTGGGAGTCAAATCTATTATCAAGTAGTTTTTATAAGAAGGGCTCAGAGTCATATATACTCAACACTTACCATAATTCAAGGCAGTGATCATCATTAAATGCTATTTAATAATCATAAATAGAATAATAGAATAATGATAATAATACCTTTTATTCTATTGAGAATATTTCACTTATTCATCTACTATTTAATTGTTTTCCTTTTTAAAATTGATATTTCTTTGTTCCTCACAGAATGAAATTATTACCTTTGTTTTTTCTAAAGATATATTTACAGAAGTATTTCTTTTCTCATCTGCCTTTGTATTTTGGTTTCTTTCACTATGCAGAAACTTTAATTGTATGTAATTAAATCTGATGATCTATTCTTTGTGATTTCTTCTATTACTTCTAAATTTGCATAGTTGATACTCGAGTTTATAGTCTGTTTCTTCTGTAATTGGAATTTAATATCTTAGCAGGTAGCTCTGTAATTCATTTAGAAGTTTATTTAGTATATGGTTTAAGGAGAAACTCAAAGGAAACTTTTTCTTTTCCAAATTCATAACCAACATAATTTCTGGTAAGTTCTTCCCTTCCTATATTTGCTGAATATTAAACTCTAATAACCCCCCTCTACACGCACATTTTCCCTCTCTTGACTTCTTTTTGTCTTTTATTCAGCTGCCTATTTTCATGTTTTGATCTCTTCCTTTGGTGATAGAGAACTTAACCTAACCCTGCCGTGCCATTTGCATTGATTGTTTCATTGAGATCATTCTCTACCTCGGCCTTTTCCAGACCGTGTTTCCTGTGTTTCAATGAAGTCTCCACACACAGTGCAAAAATCCAGTCACCTCACTTATTTCTCCAACTTAAATTTAATAGCAGATCAAACGGCCGCTTTCCATCTTTAATCAAGAACACTGGAAGTGGTTCTGTCTAAAGGTCTCTGTGTGGGGCACTCTGTCTTATCTTCACAGCAAGGTTGGAAGACCAATGAACCGCTCAGCTATGCAAATAGATTTGCTCCCGTCCTCTGTAAACAAACTTCTCTCATTCCAGAGAGCTTAAGCATCTTCAGGATGGGCTCCAAAAGCGTTTCTTACACCATTTCATTGGGACAAGAAGGGTGAACCCTCCACAGACATGTCACACCAACAGAGTCACTGTGGACGGTTTCTCTAGGACAATAATGCTGTTCTTATCTCCATTATAGTGTTTAATCATTTGTTTTGTTAATTTCTCCTTTTATAAGTGTGAGTCGATCTTCCCTGACATAATGAGTTGCCGGAGGGCAGGAAACCTACGCCTTTAATTCTGTGTCTCCAGTGCAGAGCACAGAATCTACCTTGTGGTTGAGGCTTAATTATGACTCCTTAGTGAATGATCAGCTTTCCGAAACCCCATCTTCTTCCCCTGACCGACCTAGACCAGCCAACCAACGGACCAGCCATCACACAATCCAGTAGAAACAGTGATGCAGTTTTCAATGCAGTGCCCCAAATTTACTTAAATCAGCTGTGTTTCAGGCACTGGATCTAGATTCTGTGGCAAATCCAGACAGAGGTGAATCAGACATGATTCCCTTCCTCGAGGAATTCAGAGTTTCTGAGGCTAGATGATACATTGGCTTAAATATAATTCAGAGAGAAACTGATGGGTGTCACACAAGCTGCATACCCGGAGAGAGAAGAAAGGAAGTGAACAATAATTGTTTCCCCCATTAGCCTTTGGGGATAAGAAACACCATAGTTTTGGTCTTATTAAAGGCTGTCCCATGATTAATATTTCCATCTAAGAAGCAATTAAGGAATTACTATCCAGGGAGATTGTGACAAAGCAATTAAGCCACACCAGTTCTGTTCGGGTAGCATAAGGCTCTGAGTATTGAAAATTCAGTCTGTTTAGAGTAAAGGCTTACATTTTGTCCTCAGCTTTTGCCCAGGTGCTGTATAAGAATCACTGAGTGGATAAGGAATAAATTATCTAGAACTACCTAGCAAATACAATCTACGGTGCTAAACGGAACGCATTATAATCATGGTGTGAAAATCAGAATAATAATAATTTAACATGTGGACTCCAAGGGGTAACAATCTGTTTTAGTCTGTTAAAGTACGTTCATTTTGAGATATAAAACTATACTTTTCAGGGTTAGAGAAAGTGCTTAATTATTTCCGACTATTATGGAAAGAGTGTAGAAATCCTCCTGCCTCGGTGCCGGAATCATATGGTGCTCACAAGTGCATCTAATTATAAACATTTTGTCAGGATTTTTTTGCAAACCCAGTTTTTTTTTGAGGTGCTAAATGGAAAGGCTTACTACAATGCCTATAGAACAACTCTTTAAAAATACACAAGGCAATCACTCAAGAGTAGGTACTTCCATACCTGTGGAGTCACAGAAGAGCAGAGTAGTAAGGTCCCCTCCTTTTACCTAGGAGGACATGGTAGCCCAGAGAGGCTAATTGTCCTGCAAAGTAGGAATAGGGCTGAGAGCAAAACCTATGCTTTCTTACCTTCTGCCCAGTGCTTGTCTTTAGAGGGTTTTTTTTGTTTAATGGAAGGAGTGGGATTTTTTCAAATTTTATTGTTTTTTTCTTTTATAGTTTATTGTCAAGTTGGCTTCCATATCACACCCAGTGCTCATCCCCACAAGTGCCCTCCTCCATGCCCATCACGCCCCTCCCCCTCTCTCCCACCCCCATCAGCCCTCAGTTTGATCTCAGCATTCAAGAGTCTCATGGTTTGCCTCCCTCCCTCTCCCCAACTGTTTTTTCCCCTTCCCCTCCCCCATAGTGCTCTGTTAGCTTCCTCCTGATCTACCTATATGTGCAAAAATATGGTATCTGTCCTTCTCTGCCTGACTTATTTCACTTAGCGTAACACCCTCGAGTTCCATCCATGTTGCTACACATGGCCAGATTTCATTCTTTCTCATTGCCATGTAGTATTCCATGGTATAGATAAACCACATTTTCTTGATCCATTCGTCCATTGATGGACACTTAGGCTCTTTCCATGATTTGACTATTGTTGAACGTGCTGCTATGAGGGTACCTGGGTGGCTCAGTTGGTTAAGCATCCGACTTCGCTCGGGTCATGATCTCACGGTTTGTGTGTTCAAGCCCCACGTCGGGCTCTGTGCTGACAGCCAGGTCAGAGCCTGGAGCCAGCTTCAGATTCTGTGTCTCCCTCTCTCTCTGACCCTCCCCTGCTCATGCTGTCTCTGTCTCTCTCTCTCTCTCTCAGAAATAAATAAAACATTTAAATTTTTTTTTAATTAAAAAAGAAAGAAAGAAAGTGCTGCTATGAACATTGGGGTATGGGCGTGTGCCCCTATGCATCAGCAAGGAGTAGGATTTTTATGCCCTCGTTTGAGAGGTGGAGATGTTGAGGTTTCCTATAATGAAACAGTGTAGCTGAGCCATGTAGGTAGCAAGTGGTAGGTCTCTGATCAGAGTCAGAGTCTGATTGCTGCTGTCCCCTCCGTGGTGACTGGCACAAAGCAGGGTCCCTCTAGGGACGCTCTCCTCTGCTGTAGGGTCAGAATCCCTGCCTACTATGTTTACACACCTTGGAAGAGTTTGCTTCTCCTCTTGGAACTCACTGAGGGCTATCAGGGAGAGGCCTGGATGTTTCTGTGGATTTAGTCAGGGTAGGTGCATCACCAGAATGGATTTGCATTTGATAAATGTTTATTAAGCACTTACCATATGCTAGGCACTGCTTTAGAAGCCGGAAGCAATGAATAAAACAAGAACTTTCTCTGAAAGAGCTGACAGTCTAGAATATAGACAGGCCAGAGGGAGTAAGGAGGAGAGGGTGATGGTAAGTCCCTGGCCTGGGGAGGCGTCCTCAGGAACGACAGGAGTCTTATTCCACATTTTAGATGGAAAGTCTCTTTATCCTGAATTTCTGAATTCCACAGATCTCAATGTAGTGACTTTCGACTCATCCCGTAGCTCACCAGCTTCACAATATGTGCTTGTCCACACTGGCCGTTTCTTACAGCCCTTTCCAGAAATTTTCCACATGATTAATGTTACATTTAAAAACCTCCACCTTGGATAGGCTTGCGGTAGATGCCACGCAGCTGTAGCTGTCAGCGGGCCATGCTGCGTGATAAATTAGCCAAACGGAGCTCTGGAAACCCTGTCGCTTTCCTCCATTAATGCAAGAGCCGTGGATGAGTCCCTGCATTGTCACCCTTCCAAACTACACCCGGGATCAACCACAGAACTCCGTGTGCAGAGGATTCTCCTGATGTGAGTCCCAGACAGCCGAGGGGTGGCAGGTACTAGGGGAGCCCCTCACAGAAGACCGATTCTCCTCCACAGCGGTAGGCTGACAGTGGGGCCCTAAATCACGTCCTGGTTACAGACTTCTTTTTCCTTTCTGCCTCTGTTCGTGCTGCATGTTTCGTTTTCCCCGGAGGTGCATTTGATTATGGTGTGGGGAAGTCTGGAATCATCCCGAGGTGAGACACAGTGTCCGGAGGTCATCCAGAAGTCTCCATCTCTGTGTTGACACAAATATAACCTGTGTCGGGGAGGTTGTGGTTGTGGGTCAGGACACTCTGTCCCTGGGACCTGCCCAGGCACTCCCTCTTTCTGCCTTTTTAACCTGAACGCTCTGGGTCTTTATCCCATGCAGCATACGGCCCTTTTCCAAAGAGAGGACAGGGCAAGTGACTAGGCTTCTGCTTACTAAACTATAATCATAGCCACTTCTCCTTGAGGTGGCAGCCGGGACACCTTGGGCAGAGTTTGGTGGTTCAGGTATTCCTCAGTCAAGGTCCCTTGGTTTGGTTCTGCAGATGGCCTATCACAGTGTTTGTGATGGTTTAATCTCCGGAGGGTCATCTTATTCTTGTAGTTTCTGGTTCTAGGGCTTTTCATGCCCTGAGAGGAAAAGCAGCTTCTGTTCCCTTTCCATTTGTGTGTGCGATTGATAAGGAGGGTCACGGGGGTGGGGAATCTGAAGCCTGCATTCAATGCCTGCTCACTCAGGCAGGGGGAAGATCATCACACAGGCATGGCCCCCTGAGCCGTGTCCCTTCAGGTCCAGTGGGACTTCCTATTTATACCCTCTAGGGGACTTCAGAATTGCTACCGTTCTCCTTGGCGTGGCCCTGAATGCATGCTCTCTCTGTCCACCAACTAATTCTGGCCACTGTTCCCTAGATTATGGGGGTGCTACCTTCTCTGCCTCCTGGGGTGATGGGAGATTCTTTCTGCCCCTTATGGGCAGGAAGACCAATTGCCTGATTGAGATGGAGGTGAAAGCAGAACCTTCTGGAGCAGAAATGAGGCTGTCATGACCGCCTGAGTGTTATTACTCTATGAAATATCAAAGACCTATCATGTCCGTTCCCTGGCTGGAGCAGTCAGGATTATATTGGTTAGTATCCCTTGGCCACCCTGAGTGGGCTGCGCATGAGTGAGGTAGATGTTTAAAATGTGGGTAATTGCTGATGTTAGGATGTGGCTAAATGGAAAGACCAATAGATGGCATGAGAGGGGCGGCCTCAGTTGGAGTGGGCCTCCTTCACATGGATCTCAATGGCCCCACTGGAGACTGAACACAGAGCCCATGCTTCCTTTCCACTGGCACATGGGTAGACATTCCCTCTGGGGGGATGACGCTGGTGGTCACATTTCAGGAGAACACACCCCCCTCTCCATTTCCATGTTTACTAGTCTGGTCCAAACCACCTCTGTTTCTAGGAAAACTGCATGGTCTCCCAAATGGACTGATCCGCAGCTACTGGCCTTACTTCTTTTCCTCCATTTTCCACTCTGTGGCAGGCATTCTGTAAAGGAGACCATGCCCCTGAAAACCCTCTAGCTCTGTCCTCGCTTCAAACCACCCTCCACCAGTTCACAGGATCATTCCTGCCTCGGGCCCTTGGAACTTACAATTCCTTCCAGCTGGAGAATTTGCCACATATTTGGATCCATTTCATTCTTCAGATTTGCTTACATGTCCCCTCTTCAAATAAACCTTGCTGGCCCCTTATTTATAGCATCCTGAGCCCTACCCTGCCCTAGGTATTCTCTATGGCATCATCTTTTCTATGGTCATCAGAGAGCTGATTGTCTGAAATTGTCTTTGTTTTGATTGTGGTTGTTTTAGGAGACAACTACATCCACAAAAGAAGGGTCTCATCTTCCTGGGTAAGGACTGATCCTCATAACTGTTTCTGCTCAGGACTCAATAGCCCCTCAAGATAGATGGTGAAATGAATCTGCCTACAAAGCTCTAGGCTGGCGGCTATTTAAGTGCAGCTTCCTGAATCATTCCAAAGCCCTGCATGGTCAGGAGTATGCCAATGGAAAGAGGCTCTTCAAAAATATTATCTCTGGGGGCGCCTGGATGGCTCAGTTGGTTAAGCGTCTGACTCTTGATTTTGGCTCAGGTCATGATCTCACAGTTCGTGGGATCGAGCCCCGTGTCAGGCTCGGCACTGACAGCATGGTGCCTGCTTGGGATTTTCTGTCTCTCTTTCTCTGCCCCTCCCCTGCTTGTTCTCTCTCTCTCAAAACAAACAAACAAACATTAAAACATTTTTTTATCTCTGTATATTTGAGGGTTTAGTTATCTCTTGCAGGCCAGTTCCTCAGTTTTCTCATCTTTAATAAGAATAGTTTGAAACGGACTGGGAAATCTCTTATGACCTTTTCGACTCTGAATTTTGATGATTTCAGTGTTTGATCCTCTGCCTCTCAGAGATCTCATCCTCTCAGACTCTGGAATGAGAGTAATTGCACCCAGGCATTTATGGCACCGTTGTAGATGCCGTGTATTTATGAGACGGCTGTATTGACTAATCTTGCTTCTTTTTGGTCTTGGAAGAAGAGTTTCTCTGATTTAGAGGAGTCTATATATTTTCTTTTTTGAAGAGTAACAGGCTTGTGTGTGGAGTGTGTCAGCGCTGCATTAAAGACTTGTGAGCTGTTTTCCCTCAGAATTGTGGCAGGTCCCATCTGGTCACACAGGGAGTGGGAGTGGCCCTTCCCTCTGCTCGCACAGGCCCGAACCTGTGGGGGCAGGAAGCTAATTATCACCTCCTGAGATGCTTGGAACCTTGTCTCAGCTTTGAAAGGACTGTCCTCATGCTGGCCCTCCGAAGGGAAGAGCCCCGCACAGACAATTATTTCCTCAGCTCCATGCCATTCTGTGAGACTATGTGCCAGACATGTTTGAACTTTGATCAGGAGACTCATACAGAATTCAATGTGAAGAGAAGTATTGGCCGAGGAGGCCCCAAAGCCCCCCTGCTTGGTGATTATAATGAGTGTGGGTGTCCAGCCTGTGCAGAGTCACTGTGAGAGGCAGGTGGGCTTTGGCAACGGCCGCCACATGGATCCATCTCCCTACTATTGTCAAGATCAGGCTCTCCAGAGAGAAGGGGGGGTCGCACAGGAAAACCCTCACTCTGCCATGGCTCTTCTCATCCCACCAGGCAAGCCACTGCAGCCAGGCTGAGAGGAGGTGGTTTGAAAGGTCTAACCTACAGAGTCTAAGTCCGGGAGGCTGCGAGGGGGGATGTCTGACAAGATGGAAGATGCAGAGCGCTTGTCAGGACAACCTGAGCCCCTTTCTCAACTTACACAGAGACTCACACCCTTACTGTGCTTGGTGCCCCACGGTCCACTTTCTCGGTCTCATTTTGTCCTGACAGCCTTGTGTGAAGGGAGATTTTATTTTTAAATGTCTATTCTGTAGAAAGGGCTCTTTAAAAAGGATAGCTTCTTGGCCGAAGTCATTCAGTCAGTACCTAGCGATGAGATGTTCTGGTTTCCTTTTGCCGTATAACAAGCCGTCTCAAAATTTAGTGGTACACAATGCTAGCCATTTATTACACTCACAGACGCTGTGGGTCAGGACTTTGGGAAGGGCACATGGGATATCTTTGCTTCACCAAGGACTCTAGTAACTGTAGGTATTCCTGGTTGTGGGGCTGAGGGGATTTCTGGAAGGTTGGTTGTGCTGGAGATGTTGCCAAGAGCACCTACATGTGGCCTCCACATGTAGTTTGGGCTTATCCAACATAGTGCCCCGCTTTTGGAAGAAGAGTGCCAAGAAGACCATCGGAGACCAAGCGTCCCTCAGGACCAGAGCAGGAGCTGTAAGGCTTCTCCTGACCTAGCAAATCACCCAGCTATCTCCTTCCCACTGCGAAGGCTGAAGCAGTCATAAGTCAGTCCCATTTTACGTGGACCCCTGCTGCGTGTCAGAGAATTTATGGCTATGTTTCAAGGTGGCCATAGAGGATTTGAACCCTGACTCTACAACCATTGCCCTTCTCATTAGACATGTGGCCTGGGTATGAGAGGCAGGGTGTCCTCGGGGAGGCTTCAGTAGGGACATGGAGAATAGGTCTTTAACATGGCTGCATCACTGAGTCCCTATGGTCCTTTGAGAGAACATGCAGCAAGTAGCAGCATGACTCAGGAGGCAAAATTCTGGAGCAGGGAAGGGGCCCCACCTGAGCAGCTGTGGATGACCTGCTACAACTCTTGTATCAGGCTTTCCTCTGTGAGAAAGTGGGTAATCACAGCATCTCCTGGCCCATATGTAGGGCGCTGGTGCCCTGGAGATGTGAAAGCCTCATGGATTTCCAACCTGCTCTTCAGGCAGGAGGAAGGTCTCCGTGTACATGAGGAGGCCCTGCTCCTCAGTCCTTGAGCCCACCGGTCTCAGACCCACTCAGTGGACAGGCGAGCCTTCTACACCCAGCCCGAATCCCAGAAGCCTAATCAGACCCCCTCAGATTACATGGTCTTTTCCTTCCTTGACCATCTCCATATCTTGAAACTATTATACACTATCCATTTTCCAGTTCATCACATCCCGGAAAGGATAATAAACGTGGAATCACAATTTCCTTTTTTTTATTATTATTATTATTTCTAGGAGAGAGAGAGAGAGAGAGACAGCGTGAGCAGGGGAGGGTCAGAGAGAGAGGGAGTCACAGACTCTGAAAGAGGCTCCAGGCTCTGAGCTGGCAGTCAGCACAGAGCCCAACACGGGGCTCGAACCCATGAACCGCGAGATCATGACCCAAGCGAAAGTCGAATGCTTAACCGACTAAGCCACCCAGGTGCCCCACACAATTTCCTTTTGAAGTCTTGGCCCCACTGTGTAGTAGGTGAGCAACCATAGCCTCTGATGACCTCAGTTTTCTGCAAAACAGTGATCAGTCTGTTTTCAGGAACATTATGGGGATTGAATGAGCTGATATGAGAAAGTGTTTTCTAATCTGAGAAGCATAATACACGTTTGGTGTTTTTATTATGAGCATTTCCTCTAGCCCTTAACAAGCAGAGTGCTTCCCCCACAGCAAGTGCTTAATAAATATGTGTGCTTTAGTCTTGATTTACACCAGACCCCAAATGAAGTTTGTGTCAGAAGGAGATTGGAACTTTCATCTCCTGTCCTAGTCAGGGACATATGTCACAGAAGACCTTCTGAACAGATTGGCCACACTGTACTTTTTCTTTCCCTGCCAGGCTGGAAGAGGGATCACAGGCTTTTGTAAATGACATAATCACAGCATTGATAAGGGAAAATAACCGACTCTGTCAATTTAATTAAAGAGCTAAGGATTGCACCCCATCCTCAGGCTATCTGCTTAAGGGCAAAGTCAGCACGGGAAGGATCCAGGGACTCCACTTGTAGGAGGTTTTGGAAGCTGAATACATTTTTGCAACAACCCACTTCATCCATCAGAGATTCGATTACATTAATCTAGGAAAAAAAGCATGGAAATGGTCCATGGTCTCCCCATGTCAGGCTTCTGTAAAACGAGTGATCAGAACAAACTCACAAGAGACAAATCTTGGTGTGTGGCATATTTTTTGTAATTTTTGGTCTGCTCTATATTTATGGTGACAAATGGATCTGTGTTTTAAGCATCAGGCATTTATTAGGTTCCCACTGTGTGCTGTGTGCTATTTTAGAAGCTATGGGGACTATAGATCAGAAGAAGCTGTCCATGCATTTATGCCAGTTTTCTGGTGTGCTGAAAAAGGCTCTCAGAGCCCAACACTGAGAGTGTGTGAAGGCCAGACAGAGGGGCTGGAGGTATGCATTAGGGTTGGGCTGGGCTACAGAAGGAGTTCAGCACAGGTAGTCAGCTTTTGAGCTATGTTTAGTCCAACCTTTTTCTGACTAGGTATGCAATATCAGGCAAGCTGCTTAACCAATTTGGGGCTCAGTTTCTTACTTGTTAAAGTCTCATACAGAAAGAGAGAAGCCAGTGAGATCTATAGAGTAAAGGTTTGGGGCGCCTGGGTGGCTCAGTCGGTTAAGTGGCCAACTTCAGCTCAGGTCATGATCTTGCGGTTTTTGAGTTTGAGCCCTGCATCGGGCTCTGGGTTGGCAGCTCAGAGCCTGGAGCCTGCTTTGGATTCTGTGTCTCCCTCTCTCTCTGCCCTCCCCTGCTCATGCTCTGTCTCTTTGTCTCTCAAAAATAAATAAATATTTAAAAATTTAAAAAATATTATTGAGTAAAGCTTTGAACTCACTCAATCCAGTAAACAGTTATTAGGCTCACTTGAAAGGGAGATAAGGGAGAGTTGCCTTGGATGGTTTATGGATGAGCCATTTATGTCTAAAAATGACACCCAAAGTCAGTGTCTTAAACAAAAACCATCTAATGATATCTCACAATTCCATGGGTTGACTGGGGCTCAGCTGGCTGGTTCCTCTACTGTCTCTCTTGAGATTTTTCAAGCACTTGTGGTCAGACGGGGCTGGACCATTGGTGCTACTCCATGCGGCCTCTATCTCTATGTGACACCTTGTCCTAAGGGTCCTCTCCATATGGCCTCTTTCTCTATTCCAGACTTTCCCCATGGTTGGCTTTGGGGATACAAATGGAGGCGCTGGGAGTGGTCAGGCTTTCTCAGTGCTGGGCTTGCAAATCTCAGGGTGTGGTTTCCTCCACAGTGCATTGGTCAAAGCAGCCATGGACCCACCCCAGATTTCAGGGGAGAGGCAGAAGTTCTGTCTCTTGAAGGGAAGGCGGAAATGTCTGGGGCGATCTTATGTATCTCAACCGCCCAGCTCTAGAGCCCTCCCCAGCAGCCTCCTGGTGATGGGATGCACAAATCACAGTTTCAGAAGACCCACTGCCGACAGGGAGGCAAGACGACCAGCCACTGAACAGGGCCCCTTCTCAGTGCACTTCTTTGGTGTGCTGACCTTCACATTTGACTTTGGTGGCCGCCATTTTTCTGGGCTCTCAAGGGTTTCTTTGTACAAACAAGTTTCACAGGAGACCGATGCGAGCTTAGATGTGTTTACTTACAATGGCACACTTAATTTTCCCGCAACTAAGCATCTGGGACGCTCTTCATTAGAAGAGTTTCAGTCCTGGGCTCAGGTAGTGGGATTCTTGAGGGATGTCTTATCCAGGGTGGAAAAACATTGGAGAACCATCACAACCTGGGTTCTCCTGGAAAGTGCTGACTTGGCTTTTTCACTCTCTTTCACCACATAGATCTTTGGAATGTAGGATCATACATAAAATGTAGATCATATTGCATCAGTACTATTGTATAGGTAGAGACTATCATATTGAGGCAGGTCTTGCTCAGATTTGAACATCTTATTCTTTCTGCTTTGACTTGAGAGAATTGAGACGTTTGGTGGTGACCTACAGATCACTTATTTACTCTGTCCATTGTCAGCTTCATTAGAGTAACTCATTGCCAAGTTCAAGGAGTGAGTGTGAGCCTGGAGGGCTTCCTATACATTGACCTTGAAGGAGACAGCAGTGCCGACAAAGTGCCTTGGCCCTGGGGTGAATATGACAAGCGCTGCCACTCGACAAATATACTGCCAGCATAGCAGGTGGGAAGGGCACATGCATTTCAAGTAGTCAGACCTGGGAGGACTTTAGTGAGGATGCTTGTGGAGGAACTTGGACAAAATCAAGAAGCCTGGCTTTTTGAGGGTTATGGACAAATGCAAAGAAAACAGGAAATAGAATGACACGTGGCATTTAGGGAATATAGTAGATTGGTAAGAACTATAAGGGGTCTTATGCATACAATTTTAATGATTGGTGTGATTATTGATTATGTCTTATTTCGAATTCCCCAAAGGTAGATGTTCTTTAAAGGTGAAGACCATGTCTTATACTAAAGGTTTTTGGGACTAACTTATGAGGCTAGATAGCAAGGGGATGGACTCAAGGGAAGAAAGATGGTCTGATAGGCAGCTTCATGACCCCTGGAGGATTCCACCTGATTCCAGGGACGGCACATGCGATGGGATCCACACCTACAAATATGTTACTTTACAAGGAAAAATCAACGTTGCCAACAGAATTAAGGTTACTAATTAGAGACTTTAAAATAGGAAGATTCTCCTGGGTCAGCTGGGTGGACAAAGCAGGGGATGGAAAGGAAGTCAGAGATTTAAAGCACAAGAAGCCATGTTGGCCTCTTAATATCAAGGAAACAGAGACCTCATTTCTACAAACACAAGGAGCTGCCAATAACCTGAACAAGCCTGAGAGTGCGCTCTCCCTCAGAGCCTCCAGATAAGAGCCCAGGCTGGGTGAAGGACACCTTGACTTTGGTCTTAGGAGACCCTAAGCAGAGAATGCAGTGATACCAGGCAGGGCAGACATCTGACCTGCCGAAACCATGAGCTAATAGACTCATGTTGTTGCAGCCACTAAGCTAGTCCTAAATTGTTCTCTGCAGCCTTCAGAGAGAGGCAGTTACCAGAGAAGTATCACCATCTTGATCTAGGAGGCAGTGGAGGCCAGATCGTTTGATGAACCGGGCTAAGTGCTGAGCTCCAAGATGCTGAACTAGCTGGTTGAAGATGTTCAGGGAATGGTCTTCCACAGGAAGATGCCTGGGCTAGTTTAATAGCACCCTTATCATGTTGGGGTGTCTGAACAGAAATCAGCATTCAGCAAGCTCATCCTGGGATCCTGTCATTCTTCCTCTTCTCCACTGCCTCTCGGTCACTCTGCTGGACTTCCTTCACACAAAGTACCTTGAGGAAGAAGTGGGGCTTGTCACTCTACTCATCTTCTTCAACACTCCTTTCCCTGGAGACTGTGTCAACTTGGTTCTGGTCAGATTTTGGGACTCAGCACCAACATCCGGATGCAGTTTTATTCAGTTCCGATAGGGAGGATTTGCAGACCCCAGGAGGGAGTGTGTTAACTCCACGTTGTTTGTTTATTATACAGGTCTAGTATTTTAGCTATTCTTTCTTCCTTTTGTCAACATTGGGAAGTTTCTGTTGTCCTTGGCCTTTTACAAAATGATCGCTCCTCCCTGTGGTCCAGGCATTCCTTAAGGTACGAAGGGAGCTCTTCGAGCGAATCTTTCCTGCTCCCTTGCAGTGTGGTTGTTGCTCTCTCCTATTTTTGCACGTCCCACATGCATAACCCTCATCAGGAGTTCTCTGCTGGTGTGCCCCCTTCTGGGCGATAACTCCTTAAGTGCCCGTTTCCCCCATACCTGGGATGATGTTGTGGGTGCCCAGGAGTTGCTCATGAGGGGATGGGAGAGGAGCAGTGAACGCTGGAGCAGCCTGCTGAATCACAGACAGATGGGACCTGCCATATTGCAAAGAGCAGCTGGGTGTGAGGCATAAACACCAAGGCAATTAATTAAAAACATTTTTATTTGTCTTGATTAAAAAGGAGTTAAAGCTGTGAGAAGTTTCTACTGAGGAATTGAGGAGGGAGAGGAGTCTGGTGGAGGGGTCAAAGGCACTTGGGAAGGAGGAGAACCCAAGGGAGCCAGGAGATCTTGGCTGGAGTCTTTGAATGGCTACTAATTCATGGTGACCTTGGACCTTGGGCTTTCCACCCAACCCATTGAAGATTTGCATTCCCTGAGTCCTCAGCGCTCTTCCAGTAGGCCAAGCAGACTGTGACAGAAGAGACAGTTCTGTGCCTGTGCTGGGGTCTCATCCAGGATCAAAGGAAAGGAGACAGAAAGTGAAGGCCCCATTTCTGATATTTTCAAGTCCCACAGTCAGTCATTGTTTTTACTTAGACTCACGTCCACTATGGTCTCCAAGTTCCCATATGAAGAACGAGTGCACTTTCTAACAGTTATCTCCTCTCCTTGGAATTCCTGTCCCTGTGTTTGGTGGACCCGCCCAGTACCTGGAAGGAGAAAACGGGCAATCTAACTCGATTTTGCTACCGTCCCCAATAATGAAGAAACCAGCCAACTTGGAGCCAAGCAGAGCTCACTTTTCAGAGGCTTTTTTGTGCCTTCCTTCTGAAACTTTCCCATTTCATTCCTCCAGGCATAGAATTCCTTCCTGGGAGGGACCTCCCCTGCCAGAGAACAAGTAGGATGTGTCCTTCATTTTTCAAATGGGGAAAACTGAGGTCTTGTGAGGGAAACTACCCAGCCTGAGACCAGAAGAGCCCAGATTTTGTTGTGTGTGTCTTTCTGTGTCTAAAGGGGAGGCTATCTCACAGTGAAACCTCACTAGACAAAGAAGGAGCTGAGGTTTCTGGACCCAGTTTGGTATGGTGAGTCTTAGACTGACAAAGGACATGGAAAGGTTTTTGCTTTGATATTGGGAAGAGAAACAGTGAGACCATTGGTACCTAGCACCTGGTGTTGAAGGGCCTGAGTAGGTGGGGAAGTATAGGACACATTAAAGACATTACCTTAGCCAGGGCTGGGAGGTCTTTGTGAGTTAAAGTGCCTTGTTTCGAAGCAGGCTGGAGATAAAGTAGATAACTAACAGCATATAAGGCCTTATTTTGGGAGCTCAGAACTGCTTCTCTCCTGGACATTAGGAACCCAGATTTTCTAGAGGGCTTTCCCCCTAGGCATGGATACTTCTTGCTAGGTGAAGTCATGGCAAGCTTTTTGGAATTCAGTCTCTGCCACTTAATGGCCATGTGACCTTGGCCACATTTTCTCTAAGTCAAAGTTTCCTTCCTTGGCAATTTGGAAAATTAACCTTTGCTTCATTGGTTTGTTGTGAAGATTAAATTATTCAACATGTAGAGGACTTCTACTTTAAATGGCCCCCGGCAATCAATCCCAGTTGCCATGAGAATGTTAATGAAATTCTAGAAAAACCATTCTGAAAATAGGAACAGTCAATCATCACAATAATTTGGCAGAAATTTTCCTAAGTACAATTCTGATGAAAGGTTGATCAGACTTATTGTCTCATAGTTTCTTTTTCTTAGCAATATGAATGACTCATAACATTGTTCGATACTTTAGTATCTACTGGTCATGCCAAAATGGCCACCAAATTCTGTTACTTTGGTCACACAGGTTCTGCCTACCATCCTCACTGAGAAAGATGGTGCCAGTTGCTGGGGAATAAGTAGGAAGTAGAGTTGTGAGTCTACAATTTTCATATACAACCTAGGGAGGGACTGGCTATTGTGCATTGCATTCTGGAAGCTGTTGTGGAACAGCATGGAGAAAAGGTGAGCTCTGGGAACAGGGAATGATGGAAGTGGGTAGCAGCTTACAGATTTTTTATGAACTGCATTTGGTCAAAAAAGAATCCCCAGCTTACTCTCAACTTAACCATCTGCGTTGGAGAATAGGCAGGCAAGGCAAGTCATCTACTCTATTAACAAGTACTAGTCTTATGCATCAAAATAAAAAGTTTTTGCGCAGAGAAGGAAACAATCCACCAAACTAAAAGGCAACTTACTGAACGAGAGAAGATATTTCCAAATGATATATCCAATAAAGGGTTAGTATCCAAAATATATAAAGAACTTATACAAATTAATATCCCAAACACAACTAATCTAATTAAAAATGGGCAGAAGACATGATCAGGTATTTCTCCAAAGAAGATATACAGATGGCCAAAGGACACATGAAAATGCTCAATATCACTCCTCATCAGGGAAACCCAAGTCAAAACTACAATAGGATATCACCTCACACCTGTCAGATGGATGAAATCAAAAACATAAGAAATAACAAGTTGGTGAGGATGTGGAGAAAAAGGAGCCCTCTTGCACTATTGTGAATATAAACTGGTGTAGCCACTGTGGAAAATAGTATGGAGCTTCCTCAAAAACTTAAAAAAAGAACTATCCTGTGATCCAGTAATTGTGCTACTGGGTATTTACCCAAAGAAAACAAAAACACTAATAAAACACCCTGATGTTTGTAGCAGCATTATTTATGATAGCCAATATGGAAGTAGGCCAAGTGTCCACTGATAGATCAATGGATAGAGAAGATGTGGCATATATGTGTGTGTGTGTGTGTGTGTGTGTGTGTGTATACACATATATATATATGATGTGTATATATGTGATATATACAGATGTGGCATATATATATATGTATATGCCACACACACACAAAATGAAATAGTATTCAATCACAAAAAAGAATGAAATCTTGCCATTTACAAAGACATGGATAGAGCTAGGGAGTGTGAAGCGAAGTGAAATACATCAGTCAGAGAAAGACAAATACCATATGATTTAAACTCATATGTTAGGAAACAAAACAAATGAGCAAAGTGGAGAGAGAGGGAAAGCCAAGAAACAGACTCTTAACTATAGAAAACAAAGTGGTGGTTACCAGAAGGAAGGCGGGTGGGGAATGGGTGAAATAGGTGGTGGGGATTAAGGAGTGCATGTGACATGATGACTACTGCATGACATATGGACGTGTTGAATCACTCTCCTGTACACCTGAAGCTAATATAGCACTGTATGTTCATTATACTGGAATTAAAATTAAAAACCCTAATACTAGTTCTAAATAGAAAGAACCATGTTTAAGAATGAAATAGAAGAAAAACAAAACAAACAATAAACAGAATCAGGCCTTTCAAGCAATCCTGAGGCAAAAATTATTTATAACTAGGACATAGGAAAACATATACTTAACATCTGAATTTTGGAAAGCATAGTCTTCATGAAACAAGAATAGGCAAAGAGAAGGAGGAAAGGGAATGAGACACAAAGTCAACAGATGAAATGGTAGGAAAGAGAATTGAACTTGAAAAGGAGTCTCAGAAAAATGAAACAAATTAACGTGTGAATACAATTGTTGGTATAACCATACAGAAAGGAACGATTCCAAGTGCCACTAAAACTCAGTACTTTTACATCATTAAAGGAATAGTCTCTAAGGTTGAAAAGAATTGCAAAACATCTTAAATTGTATTCAGTAATCCTATTGGTGGTAGTAGTGTTGATATTATTATTCTGGGACTAGGTTTAATATCATGGAACAAATCAAGTGAATAATTATGTTGTTGACATTGAAAGATGAGATTTTTGGGATGGTTGAAAGAAAAGGAAGTGTAAGATTGATGAGGTTAAGCAAAAATTCTGTAACTCTGAATTTGAAACATCAGTGTGAACTGTATTTGACCTTAAAACATTTTCTGGGGCTCCTGGGTGGCTCAGTCAGTTAAGTGTCTAACTTTGGCTCAGGTCATGATCTCGTGGTTTGTGGGTTCGAGCCCCATGTCGGGCTCTGTGCTGACAACTCAGAGCCTGGAACCTACTTAAGATTCTGTATCTCCTTCCCTCTCTGCCCCTTGCCCGCTCATATTCTCTCTCTCTCTCTCTCTCTCTCAAAAATGAATAAACATTAAAAAATTAAAAAAAAATTTCCCCCTATCTGTTGACTGAAAGGGATGGGAAGGGATGACCAACCCAGGAAACAGTGAACATCCTTGGTGTTTAGATTGCAACCTAATACCATTTACACTGACAGGAATCAGAGCTTCTTGGAGAACTGGATGATTCCAGCTCAGGGGAAGAAAAGGTTGAAGAATGGCCTAAAATATCTTGTTATACTACATAGCAAAGAAGTTATTAAACACTACTAGATATGTATCAAAGGGCTTAGGAAACCACATAAATAAGCGCCTGCTGGCTAAAGATGGGACAAATTGGCAACCCATAAGCATAAAAATGTGATGGATTCAAACACATCAAATAAGTTTCAGTGGATGTGTTCATNAATTAAAAAAAAATTTCCCCCTATCTGTTGACTGAAAGGGCTGGGAAGGGATGACCAACCCAGAAACAGTGAACATCCTTGGTGTTTAGATTGCAACCTAATACCATTTACACTGACAGGAATCAGAGCTTCTTGGAGAACTGGATGATTCCAGCTCAGGGGAAGAAAAGGTTGAAGAATGGCCTAAAATATCTTGTTATACTACATAGCAAAGAAGTTATTAAACACTACTAGATATGTATCAAAGGGCTTAGGAAACCACATAAATAAGCGCCTGCTGGCTAAAGATGGGACAAATTGGCAACCCATAAGCATAAAAATGTGATGGATTCAAACACATCAAATAAGTTTCAGTGGATGTGTTCATATGATAATAAGAGAAGAAAACTTATCAATAACTTTTGGAAGATGCTAGTGAATAATAGTTTTAAAATCTAGAATATGAAGGGAAAATAGCAAACATTTATCCTGCCTTTATTTTCAGATTTCTCCTTCTGGATAATGAGTTGAGGAAGAGTAGCTTCTCTGTATAGAAGAATTTCGGCTTGGGGCTGCTCGATGGCTTGTTTGGTTGTGTCTGACTCTGGATTTCAGCTAAGTTCATGATCTCATGGTTTGTGAGATCTCTCTGCCCCTCCCCTGCTGGAGCACTCTATCTCTCTCAAAATAAATAAAACAGCTTTTTTAAAGAAGAATTTCAGCTAATATACAAAGGATGATAGAGTTAGATCATTTTGCAGTGTCAAAGCATTAATGAATCCAGGCAATGGTGCCAAACAAGGCATTTAAGTGGTTGAGAACATCACAAAGGAAAGGCAATGAGACACTTGTGTATGTACTGATGGAGATAAACGCCACCACCAGCTTTCAAGATTGTTTTGCTTGTAGGTTCACTGGAAGGTGACCTATTTTCCTAGAATTTCATTCTAACAGACTCTGGTGAAGCTTCTAGATCTAAATACTATTTTCAAGAAGCACAGGGAACAAAGGAACATGTTAATGATACCGCAAGAACAATCAGCAAAGTCCAAAGTGTAGGAAACTCTGTAAGACAAATCCTGGTTTCTACAGCAAAACAAAACAACAACAAAAGCACATAAAAAAATTGAAGGGCAATAAAAAATGGGGGGTATCTACAAATTATGAGAGATTTAAGAGTTACACCAATAAAATTGATTTCTGTTTCAAACAAACAAGCTGTTTGTTTTTTGTTTTAAGAACCACAACTGATAAAAGATTTGGGGAAATCTGAACACTGAATGTAGATGTATTTATGCTAAGGAATTATCATGAATTGTTTTAGATATGATCATGGCATTGTTGATTATTCTTCAAATGGAGAGTCAACTTTTAGAGATACATAATAAAACATTACTACTTATAGATGATGTGATATCTCTATTTTTGTATACATTTCAAACATTTTATAATAAAAATATGAGAACAGAAATGACCTCCAGGCAAATAAAAATGCAAAAAAATCTGGTTGTAGATGATGCAGGACAGAAACAGGTAAAGAGATAGTGATCAACAGAAAAAGGGCCATCTTGGATTGTTCTCCCACAATATGTAAGTAAAGTCCTTATCAGGATTTCTAGAAGGCAGAAAGAGCTTAAGCTATGTTTTTCTCTCCCTGCGGTTTACTTTTCTACTTCACCCTGCCCTAACCAAAGCTGCAGGCCAGAGGAAGCATATGGGAAATACCACATAGGAATGATTTCCAAGGTATGTGAATCTGGTTCACGCTCTTCACCATATTAGTACAGCAAGAATAGAACCCTAGCTCCCAACTGTCCTGAAGAAAAATGAAGTTCTGGGAAAATAGGCCACTGTACAGTGGATCTGTAAGCAAGATGATCTTGAAAGATCTCGAAAGCTTGTCCTGGAAGACTGTGACATCAGGAATATCGTGAAGTCCATATTTATTCATTGCTTCATGTTCTTTTTTTCCATCCACTCATTGACACCTAAAGTCTCTGGGATTTGAGAATACAATGTTGTTCCCTGATGCATAAAATTTCAGTGGCTCCTTTTGCCTAAAAATAAAGTGTTAGGTCACAAATAGCAGTCAAACCTTCCACCTTAGAAAAGCCACAATCCTCAGATTCCTTAGCATGGATGTTCTTCATCCTTACCAGACCAATCCAATCCATTCTTCAAGATCAACTCCAATGTTTCCTCTTCCATGAAGACTTCTTTGTCTGATTTCATATTTCATGGATTCTCTATTTCTTCTCCCTCTCTTTTGAACTTCCACAGAACTTGTTAGGTGTTTCTGATGATTCACATCTTTTGCCTTGTGTTTAAGTTGATGGCTCACCTTTCCTACTAGATTTGGGGTTTTGTGTTATATTATTTTAGTGTACTTCTAATAAGCAGCATATATATATATATGCACATGTATATATATGTATATACATATATAAATATGACAAAAACCCAAATCACATAATTTTCTGTTTTCTTCTGGACAAATTTAACACATTTATATTTTTTGTAGTTATTGAACTGTTCCTCTAATTACTACAAGTAAATTAAATTAAATTAAAGTAATTATTTTTTTGCTTATCATACCCTTTGGATTTATTTTTAATCTACTTTGCTTCTGAATTGATAAAAATTTTCTTATTTCCTTCTTATTACCCTATTGTTTGGCAAGCCAATATTGTCAATATATTTCTTGTAATGGTTATTCTAAAATTTGAACATAGTATCCGTATTCTCTTTCCAACATAAAAAAATGCAGAAACAGGGCTTTAGCACACTTTATTACAAACTGTTCTTTGATTTTAACTCTCTTGTTACTATTGTCAAATACTTTGGTTCTATATTTTTAATGCACAACTCTTAGTTTTATTATTATGGTTATGGACAATTTTTGGCCACTTTCTCTGCTGTCTATTGCTCTTGCATCACAAACGTCCCTCTGTGTTTGTGTTTTTTTTCCTTGTTGAAATATAGTTAACAATTCTTTCAGTGATGGTCTGTAAGTGGTAAATTTTCTGTTTTGTAAGTCTGAAATGTACTTATTATGCCATAATCCACAAGCGAAGATTTGTAAATATCTACTTCCGAGTCACAGTTGTTCTGCCATCACCACTGAGAGTTGCCATCTTGTTGTCTTTTGGCATCCCTGTTGCTCATGAGAGTTTGAGGGTAATTTAGTCAATTTTTGGCATCTACAGTTTCTCAATATCCTTGATTTTTATATCCATCACCACAGCTTATTTACTTGAGCATTTATTTCTATTCTACCTGTTTGCCTTTCGGTCTAAAAATCTTCTGTCCTTTTTAATGCTAGAACATTCTTGGCCATACTTTCTATGCATATTGCTTCTCTATTCCCTCTGCTTTTTACTTGGGAACGCTTATTAAAAGTTTGTTGGAGCCTTTCAATCTTTCTCCAGATCTCTTACTTTCTTCCTCATACTTTTTAATCTTCTACTTTATCTCTGGGTAAAATCCTCAGAGAGCTTCCAATTTACCAATATCCAGCTTAATTTTCTGGTCCAGCAGAACTCTGTCCAATCTAAAGTTTATTGAACTTGTTCCCATCCATTTAAAAAGTTTTGATGACCATATGTTTATTTCCCACTTTTGATGACCATATTTTTATTTTTAAATTTTATTTATAATTGGTTCTTTTAAAAAATAGAAATCTCCTCTGCCTGTTTTTTTTTTTCTAATAAAAAATGTTTACTTTTCAGTTGATTACAAAATACCTCGAATAAAAACCTTGACCCAGTGCCTTCATCATGGACCCTTGTGTCCTTTCTACAGCCTGACTTGGGGACATTCACACTGTGTTGTCACTACCTTTCTAATAGCCACAGGTAGGCTATGGGCACCAGAGAATAAAGGCCTATTAATCATGCCAATACTTTGGCAAAGGGGATACAGGGAGTTGTTCGTGGCTCCTAAAGCAGCCCACACATTTTGATAACATGGTTTTTCTTTTACTCTCCTTTATTTTAAGAAGTATGCCTGGGAGTGCCCGGGTGGTTCAGTCAGTTGAGCGTCGGACTCTTGGTTTTGGCTCAGGTCAAGATCTCATGGTTTTGTGAGTTCAAGACCCACATGGGCCTCTGGGTGGCAGTGCAGAGCCTGCTTGGGATTCTTTCCCTCTCTGACTCTCCTCCATTTGCGGTGTCTCTCAAAATAAATAAATTAAAAAAAGAAAAAAAGAAGTATGCCTGGACCACATAGATTGAAACTATAAAAACTCCAATCCATAGATCTATGTTTTCTAAGTTATTAAATCTCAAACTGCTATGCATTGATTTTATCTATAGGTATCAAGTTTACTAGAAGTTAAATTATTTTTTTAAATTCCTACTTCATCTGTCAATTAATGGAAAGATCATAAATCACTTGTTAAGCAAATGAAGCACATCTACTGAAGTTATTTTGTCAGATTATTTAGTGGCAAGAATGTTATTGGAAGTACATCTACAAAATACAAAAGGATTTTATCAATTTACTATATCGATTATGTATCTATTTATATATACCTATTTATCTATTTATGATAAAACTACCAATTGCCTTCAAACTAATCTTGTATTCTTTTCAAATAAATGATGAGATTGTTTGTGAGAGCCATAGCTTCGGTGGTAGTTTGAAGCAAATTTAAGTTCTGTAACTCATCTGGATCTAAGTAATTGGTTGTTGCCCTAGGCCCTCTTATTAATTTATATTCAGGGTTTTATGGTCTTGGCTTATTCTTCACTCATTGTACACCTGAATAAAGCCTGTCTCTTCTGCATTGCATTTTCCTTCTATTCTTGGTTAAGTTCACTCTCTGGAAGTGTAAAATCATCACAAAACCTTCCCAGGAGCTGACCAGGAGAAAAGGTAACTGCAGCAGACAATATTTAAGCTCTACCTACATCCCTTGAGATGCCTTTTACCTTTTCTGTGACTCCTTCGCCATAGGCACTGAGAGAGGCAAGTGCTTGGGAGTTTCTGCCAATGACCAAGGGGCACGAAAGTGTGACAACCCAGCTCCCCTGCTTCAGGGCGGGAGAACTTCTTAGCTGCCATTTATATGGGAATAGGCTGAAACAGAGAATTGAAACTATACCCTTGTCTTGTGACTTTTTAAAGTTTTTTAAAATTTATTTATTTTGAGAGAGAGAGAGAGACAGCATGAGTAGGAGAGAATCAGAGAGAGAAGGAGATACAGAATCCGAAGCAGGTTCCAGGCTCTGAGCTAGCAGTCAGCACAGAGCCTGACACGGGGCTCGAACCCACGAACTGTGAGATCATGACCTGAGCCAAAGCTGGACGCTCAACCAACTAAGCCACCCAGGCACCCCATGGCTTCCTGTTTCCTATCCTATTCCTCCCACTCCCTTCTGGGGTCTCCATGGAGGAAGTTCTGACCAAATCACTTGGTTATGATTCCTATCTCAGGATGGGCTTCTGGGGACCACGTCTATATCAAGAACACTTTGGAGTATATATCAGGTGATACACATTTGTGTTCATATTTAGAACATCCACATTGTGAAGAGAAGGGGGAATATTTTCATATTTTCTTGCCCATGAAAACAAATTCAACCAAGTGAAATTTGGCACAACTGGCCATGAGCTTTTGAGAATGTCCTTTGATTGCCTCAGAGCCATTCTGTGCGGGGCTGGGCACCGCATGAGGTAATAGCTGCACCATTCCCAAGGGAGTTTTATCCACAGGGTGGGCTGGGGGGGGGGTGTGTGGCAGATATTTTGTGGGGACTCTGAGCCAGGTGTAGAGGATTCTTTGCTTGGGTACTTTGTCCAGTTTCTTGTCTGGGGTGACCTGAAGGCTTTCTTTTTTTTTTGTCCTTTTAAAAGTGGCCATTATTCTTACATGATCTCTTCGAGGATCTTAAACATACCAATTGTGAAGTCAGTATGTGATTGTTCTAAGTGTTCGCCTTTTGTTGAGAGTGAACTCATCCTTTCATGGCTGGTTCTGTTGGCTAGCCTTCTTAGCGTTAGCTTTCGCCCATGTGGTTGGGTTTCCTTTCCTTTGGGCTCATATTGAATGGGGGTTTTTCTTTCCCTCTCTCTGTACTGACTTCTCCCTGTCCTGCAGCTTTGAGGCTGTCCCCATGTGGCCAAATGGAACCTCAGATGCAGGCTTCACATCTCATGCTGATATCAGGGCTGTTGCACATGCAGGAGCCGGTCCTACATGATCAGCTTTCTATGCCTCTTCCAGAACTGCTGTTGCTGGTGCAGGCTTCCGCCCCAGGCAATGGTCACAGTTTGTTTTTGACCTTATTTCCTATGACGATGTCTGCCCAAGCCCTGTTGTATGTGGCAGGCCGGCTCTTTCCCTCTTTGACTCTTGGGATATGGCGTCTCCATTATTGCCTGTAGTTGAATTTGCAGCCTCTTATGGTTTTGATCTGGAGCCAACAAGGTCATGACCTCAGTGCCTTTTTAGCATTTAGTTTGCCTTCTGTTTTGGTTCACTGAGAAATTTCCTTTCTCTTTGAAAGTGGCTTTGTCTTAATTTTTTTACTTAAAAAGCCAATAAAAACTATTAAATTGCTTTTTTTTTTTTTTAGAGCAGAAGGGATAGTTTAAAGAATGAACCCTTGACTGCAAATCCAGCTTTGAGCTTTTTAAGAAGCGGGTCTGTGTTCTCTCTTGACTGCTAAATGTACAGAGTTAGCATCATATCTTGTAATAGCTCACAATAAAATACTTACTGAGTAAATAATTCATCTTTGAATTATTGAGTGGTTGGGTAGTTTTCAAACTTTATCTTCAGCACTGGAAAATTTTTCCCCAAGTCTTATCTTACATACAAGTCCCAAATATACAAACATAGAAGTGACGTTTTATGAATATATGTTATTTTATTATGTTCACATTTATGACATTTACTTATTAAAAATTTTTTTATGTTTTATTTAGTTTGGAGAGAGAGAGCGACAGCATCAGCTGGGGAGGGGCAGAGAGAGAGGGAGACACAGAATCCGAAGACAGGCTCCAGGCTCTGAGCTGTCAGCCCAGAGCCCACCACAGGGCTCGAACCCTTGAGATCATGACCTAAGCCAAAGCTGGATGCTCAACTGGCTGAACCACCCAGGCACAGCAACATTTACTTATTTTAAGGTCAATTATTGAATTCAGGGACACTTTGGAAAAAATGAACATTTTGAAAATTCATACAGATGAGAAAACCTGTCATTTTACCCTCATCTTCCAATTTCTTTTTCTTTCTCTCCTTCTTTCTCATTCTCTTCTAATTTCTTCTTCTTTCCTTTTTCCTTTTCTATCATCTCTCTCCCCTTCTTCCCTCTCCCTCTCTCTTCCTTCCTTCCTTCCTTTCTCCCTCCCTCTCTCTTTCTCTCTCTCTTCCTCCAATCCTTACCTCCTCCCTCCTTCCCTCCTTTCTCCCTTTCCTCCCCCTTTCTCCCTTTCTCTATCTCTTTTTTCCTCCCTCCCTCCCTTCCTTCCTTCCTTCCTTCCTTCCTTCCTTCCTTCCTTCCTTCCTTCTTTCCTTCCTTCCTTCCTTCCTTCCTTCCTTCNCTCTCCCCTTCTTCCCTCTCCCTCTCTCTTCCTTCCTTCCTTCCTTTCTCCCTCCCTCTCTCTTTCTCTCTCTCTTCCTCCAATCCTTACCTCCTCCCTCCTTCCCTCCTTTCTCCCTTTCCTCCCCCTTTCTCCCTTTCTCTATCTCTTTTTTCCTCCCTCCCTCCCTCCCTTCCTTCCTTCCTTCCTTCCTTCCTTCCTTCCTTCCTTCCTTCCTTCTGCTTTCTGAACAGAATCTGGATGTGAATGTCCAGGGGAAAGAGGTGTGGAGCTCTCATTTCCACAGGCCTGAGACCAGCAACCAAGACATCTGTGATTGGCTGGCAAATGATTAACAAGTGGCTCTCTGAAAGCAAAGGCTCTAATTTGTCACATTTTTCCATTTCTATGGTGTAAATTCTCCCCCACGGCCAATTTCAAGCCACCAATGATTTCACACCTGGTTTGCAAGCAGTTTTATCAGAGCCGGCCCTCTGGTGCACCATCGGCCCGGGGATACGTGGACGAAGGGTGCCTGGGCCAGGATCTCAGGGATCTCATTTCATGAGGTGCTTCAGATCCATGTGCCTGCCTCCCACCTTTCTATCAAACTCTGTTCTAGGATGCTCGTTTGTCCCGGTATCTCCAACCTTTGTCCCTTGCTGCTCCTCTGACTTTTAGTCTTAGCTGGTGTGCCCTTCATCAGTGGGTCAGTTGTATTTTCTTGAAAGGTTATGGTGACAGCTGTCTAGATAAACGGTCATCACCGTTGAAGCTTGAATCTGGTCCTGTTTGCAATTTGGAAAGAAGGAAAGAGAGAAATGACTGATTATGAAGGGAAAGTTTGTCTTCATTCAAGAACTATTTAGGAAATGGTGAGAATAAATGGGCTAAAGCCTGTCACTTGGATTACCCATGCTTGTGTCCTCTGGCTGAGTAACATGGAGAAGGAAGAGGGAGGGGAAGGATTAATAATGTTTTGTTACTCCGTAAAGATGATGTCCAAGCTCAGCAATAGAGAGAGTTTGACTAAATAGGTAAGTAGCACTGCCTTGGGAATATGTTATACTTCAGCAGTTTCTTTTCTGGTTTTAAAATTTTTATTTTTACAGAGAGAAGTCACCACAGAAATCCAGCTGTTTTGGTCATTGCATGATGGAGTGTCCAGTAGAGGCAGTGACTCAAAAGGCAACAATTCAGGAAGGAAATGATGGCTCAGATATAATCAGGCAATATGTCTTGAAATGCATTCAGCTTTTGCCAGTGCAGCTCGGTCCAGGGTAAAGTCTTCAAGTGAGGAAAGTACATTTGATTGTTGGCAATAAGGACAAAAGAAAACGCTAATGATGCCTGGCTTCCTAAATTTTTGTGCTGACTTTAAAACAGACACACAGCATGTATTTACTACAATTTTGAAAGGATACAGGAGAGAGCTATACTGTAAATGCTGTAAGATAACAATGGACAAATTAGGTCATAACACTTCCTACATGGCCTCCACTTTGGAAATTAAGAAACAGACCGATGATTATTTTTATGATCATTTTTTGTTTCGTTGTTCTCATTTGCTGGCTGCAGATGCTATCAGCAATACCATAAAATACTAAGATCTCAGCGCTGTGAAGGAAAAGGGAGAGAGAAGGAAATGAAAAGGGACATAAACGATTATTTATTGAGTAACTCCTATGTTCCAGGAACTGTATTAGGCCCCTGTACCAATTAAATCCTCATGCTTTTGTGAAGGAGATGTGGAGCACTGTATTACCTATTCAAAATATTTATTGGTTTGCTTCCCCGCCCAGGCCGATCTCTGAAAAGGCCCTCTAGGACCCTTCCAAGGGAAGGATCTTATTGATTGGTTCTCTCATTGAAGTCAAGCTTGATCTCATGACTTGCTTTGGCCAATGGAACTTGAGGGCAAATGATGGATGCCTTCTCTCCGCAAAAGCTTTGCAAGGCATTGGTGTTCCTGCCCTCACTCTTTTCCATCTGCTCTGAGAATAGCAGGTCTCAGATAAGGGCTATCTCTCAGCCTACATCCCAGAATGAAAGAGACCTGGGGAGCAGAGCCATAGCTGATCTGCAGCCAACATGAGCATGAGTGAGAACCAAACCCTTGCTGCTCTAAGTTCCTAGGATTTGTGGGTTTGTTATGGTAGCAAAATGTACCAAAAATGTAGCAAAACATGGTTGGAGAGAGTAAGGTTGTTGAGACCAACTGGACAATACATGTGAGTGAACCCAGGGAAGGCCTCTATATAAACTTTTTTTTTTTAATATATTTTTTAACACTTATTTAGTTTTGAGAGACCAGGTGTGAGTGGGGGAGGGGCAGAGAGAGAGGGAGACACAGAATCCGAAGCAGGCTCCAGGCTCTGAGCTGTCAGCACGAGCCCAATGCAGGGCTCGAACCCACTAACCGTGAGATCATGACCTGAGCTGAAGTTAGACACTTAACTGACTGAGCCACCAGGCACCCCTCTATATAAACTTTAAGGTAGTAACAGGCAGAGCAGTATTCTTCTCTTCCAGCCACCCAGGACAAGCCTTGTAAGGAAGTTCTTTTGCTCCTTAAACCCACCACCTACACATATGAAGCAGCCTGCTCATTTCTTCATGCTCTCTGTGTATGAGAGCCACTTTGGAAACCAAAGCTTAGAAAGTAGATGATGAATCTAATGGGCTCATGGCTTTAGGAGAAACTGGGAAAACAGAATGTGAGTTGGCTGCTCTTGGAAATGTGCTGAAGCAATGGAGTCAGCTCAGAAAAGAACTGGCCAGTCTGGAAGTAGAATTGAAAGGGACTGTAGAGGCTAGAAGTTCTGGGATGCTCGTGGTTGAAAGATGTGCTCGGTTTTCATTTATAACCCATTTATAAAGTTGAGGTGTGCTCTGGCATGTCTCAAAAAAAGACCTGTGGGTGTCATTTACATGTGTTGCCAATCAAAGAAATAAATGGCCATGTTTTCGAGAGGGTCTTATTGCCAAAAAGGATACTAGCATGGATTATAGAGACTGAGACTATTGAAGACTTAAACGGCCTTAGGGCACTTAGTCTTCTATAAGAAGAAATATGTCCTCAGTCCACAAGATGGTCACATTCTCCAGGGCCGTCTTCAAAGGAGGACAAGAAGGGCAATTAAAAAGAGTGGATTTTCAAGAGGGCACAGTCATGAAGCACAATGGATTCCCCATCTTAGGTTAAAGTGATTTTTAAACATTTGACCCAGAGGGTTTCACAATTTTATGGACCAGTAACTGATGCGTGTCTATCCTTTCTCTTTCCACACGGAAGTGTTTGTTTTGGTTATCTGGTCCCTCTTGACCCATTCATTGTATGCTGCATGTATGTGAGCCAGTGTGTGTGTGTGTGTGTGTGTGTGTGTGTGTGTGTGTGTGTGGTAGTACAGATAGCTTGTGTCTAGTTCCTAGCTCTCCACATCAAGAGAAAGCACAGAGAGACCAGGTGCAGAAGTGTTTCAGAAGATATTTGGGGTCTAAAGCCAGGATTAAATAGGCTTTTGGGAGATAGTTCCCCTTAGGGTATGGAGGAGTGTCTTTTTCTGAAAAAAGGAGAAAAGTGAATATTTGTGATCAAGAGAGCAGATCCTGAAAGGTTGTATGATTGGATCATAGTTTTTGCTATTCTCCTTTCAGACCGTTGTATCAGAGCCCTTTCTTTGTGCTCTTCTATTCATTTATATCAGGTTTGGCCACATGGCTTCACACTGCCCAATGGAGCATGATTGGAAGTGGGATATGCTGCTTGGTAGCAGAAGCGTCGAGAACCATTGCTGTTTCCAGCACTGTGCTTTTCTTTATGCCAAATAACAACATGTCCCTATTAGGGGGCTGGAGCTGAGAAGGAGGAAATGTTGAGAAACTCCACGGCCAGCCCACAGCCAAAATGTGCCATGAGTAATAAACCTTTATTGATGTCAGCCATGGAGATTTAGGGGTTGTTTATTTCCACAATATGACCTAATGAAAGCCGACAGACAAAGAAAATGACACTCGTATATGTGACAGTTTTAACAGCCAAGAGCAATGTAAGAAAGCACTGCCATAGCTTTGGCATTCATTCCATTGGCTTTTGTATTTAATATCTTGATAGCCACACAAAGTATTTTATCTTGACAGTCTCCATTTCTATGACTATCAGAAAGTCAAGCAGGTTTTCACGTATTTGCATTTTAATTTTGGGAACTTACTTTCTTTGTGGGCCATCCATGTCAACCCCCCATTTTCTATTACTTGTCTTTTTAAGTGAATTGTAAGAGGTTTAAAAAACTTATTAAAGACATCTTTTCTTAACCATAGACATTACAAATAACTTTTCCCAGTTTATTTGATGTGTTTTCCTTCAATCTCTCTCTTTTTTAAAATGTTTATTTATTTTTGAGAGAGAGAAAAACACAGAGTGCGAGTGGGGGAAGGGGCAGAGAGAGAGGGAGATAGAATCTGAAGCAGGCTCCAGACTCTGAGCTGTTAGCAGAGAACCCAATGCGGGGCTCAAACTCATTAACCATGAGATCATGACTTGAGCCAAAGTTGGGACGCTTAACCGACTAAGCCACCCAGGTGCCCCAGACACTTTTTGCTTTAATCTCTTGATCTGGAGTTCCAGCTCCAGTTGTATGTTGGCATCAAAGTATTTGGGGGTGGACACCTGGGTGGCTCAGTTGGTTAAGTGTTTGCCTTTGGCTCAGGCCATGGTCTCGCGGTTTGTGGATTTGAGTTCTGAGTGGGGCTCTGGGCTGACAACTCAGAGCCTGGAACCTGCTTTGGATTCCGTGTCTCCCTCTCTTTCTGCCCCTCCCCTGCTTGTGTTCTGTGTCTCAAAAATAAATAAATGTTAAAAAAAATGTTTTAAGTATTTGGGGATTTAAAAAAATTAGTTTTAACTTATTTTTGAGATGGGGGAAGGGGCAGAAAGAGAGGAGGGCCAGAGGATCTGAAGCGGGCTCTGTGCTGACAACAGAGAGCCCAATATGGGGATCGAACTCATCAACCATGAGATGACCACCTAAGCCAAAGTCAGAGGCTTAGCCAGCTGAGTCAGCCAGGCATCCCTGGGGAACTTTTTAAAAGCACAACTTCCATACTCTCAGAGCATAGGAGTTAAGATTCTGTGTTTTCACATAGCTTCCCTTTCCTTTCCCCCAGGGTGTTCTCATGCAGTTAGTCTGAAGTTTGGAGAGCTCTATTAAACTCATTTTAGTTTTGATATAGTCCAATTTACCTACTTTTTTGTTGTTGTTGCTTGTGCTTTTGGGATATCATCACAGAAACTTTAGCCAACACCAAGATTAGGAAAATTTCCTTTAATTTTTTCTTCTAGTCTCTATAAGTTTTATCTCTTACCTTTAGGTCTATGATCCTTCTTCAGTTGATTGGTGTGAGTTAAGAGTGCAAGTTCATTCTTCTGCACATGGATATTCCATGATCCCCATCATTTTTGGAAAATACCATCCACCCCCACCCTTGAATTGTCTTGGCATGCTTGTCAAAAACCAGTTGCGCATAAATGTGAGGGGTTATTCCTAGAATCTCAATTCTATTCCATTGATCTATGTACCTATACTTATGCCAGCATCACACAGCTTGATTCATGTAGTAAACTGCAGGGCTGGGAAGTGTGAATTCTTCAACCTTGTTCTTTTTGAAGATTATTTTGGTTCTTCTGGGCCCATACGGATTTCCTTATGAATTATAGGATCAGCTTTTCAATTGATGCAAAAGCTATCCCTTAACATCTTCTCCTACCATCCCATCACAGTGTTCTCTTTTTCCACAGCCACGGGGACTACCTGACATGGTTTTATTAACGTGAATTGTTTCTGAAACAGATGGTAAGATTTGCAGTGTAATTAGAATAGCTTTGAATTCCGTAGCATTATGGAAAACCTAAAGACTTAATCTCTTTGGGGGCACCTGGATGGCTCAGTAGGTTAAGCGTCTGATTTCGGCTCAAGTCATGATCCTGTGGTTCGTGGTGAGCTCAAGCCCTGCATCGGACTCACTGCTGTCAGCACAAAGCCGGCTTCAGGTCCTCTGTCCACCCCCCTCTCTGCCCCTTCCCTGCTCACGTACTCTCTTGCTCAAAAATGAATAAATATTTAAGAAAAAAAGACTTAATTCTCAGGACTCAATTCTCCTTCTACAATGAAGATGTGGGAACAGATCAGTAAGCACAGGTGCCTATGTGTGGATTGACTAGTCAGAGCTTTACCCCTTGTTCCTGTTTACTCAATTCCACAGTGATCACTGGCTATGCTCTTGCCCTCTTTTCCCCCCACTTTTCTTCTCCCTGCACGTGTGCTGATGTGCCCCAGATGTGCCGTTTTCTCAGGTTCCTTAGGCTTTTTTGAGGACTGTGATTCAATGAAGAGGTCAGCATGCCAAGCAAACCCCTTTTCTCAAGAACTGAAAGTCATTTCCAACTACGGGGCTTACTCAGTCTGTTCTAGTGTTAACGTTGCTTACAGGCCTCCTGTGTTTGCTTCTACAGAAATGTTCATTAACTAAGTCTTGTGTGTGTGCCTCATGGACGTCAGTTACCTCATGCGTCATGAGGAGAGCAAGTGTTAAGGGATAATATTTTATTTTCCCAGCATCGCATGCTAGTTTGCATTATTAATACTAGGTTGGCTCTGGATCACCATGGCAGAGTTAAATGTAAGTGGGATTTGCCAGCTCCGAGAAGGGAAAGCAAATAGGCTCTAAGGGTACCTTTTTAGCCTGTTGGGGGGATGAAAGGGCTCTGTACCCCGGAGTCTGGCCTCTAACCACCCTGTAGAAGTCCTCAAGCTGTGGACCCCTTGTCTAATTTTTACTTCTCCATCTGTGAGAGCAGCGTGGTAGCAGTGTCTGGTATCTAATAGGAGTGTAATAAATATTCATTGGATGAATAAATGGATGACTAATTCTGTGATTGAATCTTTCATTATGCCAAGTATCAAGCCATGCACATTTTACTTAATCCGCACAGTAACTCCATAAATTCTTAATCTGTTGCCTGATATTAATACTCGTCATCAGGATATTACCACATTCTCTATATTCTTTGAATCTCATAGTATCCTGTGATAGACACAATTGGTTTTATCCCTTTTATCCCTATTTTACAGATACAGGATATAGAGACACAGGAGATATTTGATGCTTTAAATTAGTGTTTCTCCAGTTTAAATAATGCACAAACCACCCGAGATTCTTATTAAAAGAGAGATTCTGACTCTGTACAAGATCTAGGTGTGCCCTAGAATAGTAGTTCTTTTTTTTCTTTTTCTTTTTTTTTTTAGTATTTAATGTTTATTTTTGAGAGAGAGAGAGAGAGAGACAGAGTGTGAGCAGGAGAGAGTCAGAAAGAAAGAGGGAGACACAGAATCCAAAGCAGGCTCCGGGTTCTGAGCTGTTAGCACCTAACCCGATGTGAGGCTTGAACCCATGAACTGTGAGATTATGTCCTGAGCTGAAGTCAGACACCTGACTGACTGAGCTACTGAGGTGCACACCCCCCCTCCCCCCCAAGAATAGTAGTTCTAATGAGCTTACAGGTGACGTTGTTGCTGGGCTTCTCCAAATTATACTTTGAGTAGCAAAGCTTTAAATAGAATTTTTTTTTCTTTGCTTTTATGAAGATGAGGGGTTAAAAAAATAAACAAGACCAACAAACATTATCTCCTTCCCCACCCCTCCCCCCAAATAGACCTAAGGACTACAAAAACCTAAAAGCAAAGTATATTCATAAACATCACTCAAATGAAACCTTAAAGATAAAGCTTCATAAATCAGCCATTCTTTGAGACCACAGTATACTAGAGCCTACAAGGTACTGCAGACTAACAACGTTGGAAGATTCATTCTTCTGGTTTTAACATTTGCTGCAAAGCTGTTTTTAAAATCGAAACCCAAAGCTACAAACAAGAGTGAGAAGACCCTTGGGACTGTCTCTGGTTGATTTTGACCAATATAATGCAGTTTAGGTCCATAATATGCCTTGATATTTCCTTATAGGAAGGAACTTGAAAGTTCTATATGCTTGCTTATAAAAATTGTTTGCTTATTACACGTGGAAACAGAAAGCTAATATCATTCTTAGGAAATCTTGATCTCTTCACAGGCTGCCTAAGAAAGTAAGGGTGTCCCACAGCATGGAGATAAAGGCTTGCTATTTATGGCCATGCTCTTGATCAGTTCCTGGGGCTTTCCCTGTGGGATTCAGCAGACATTCATCATACTACTGCTACCTTTCATACCCAGGATTTCTCATCTGGGCAGGCCAGATAATTTCATATCTCTCTGGGTACTAAAGACCTCAGCATTTTCCGTGGCCTTTGGTCCTTGAAACATGTAGATGTTTTGGAAAGTTAAGAGCAGAAGACAATAAGGAGATGAGAGAAGTTGATATCCCAGCCCCGGGATAAGTAGCAGAAAGCAGAACACTATGTGATAGCCATTGGACTATCGGGCTTTGCTTACTGTGCAAAGATTTTAAAGCTAAAGGTCATTGGTGTCTTTTTTTCCTCATGTTTTGTGGCTAGTAGACACCACTGTTCCAGATCACAGGGATGTCCCAGAGTTAAGTAAAGTGGGGGAAATGTTAAAGGTAACAGGATTGAAAGATTTGGGAGAATTATTGGCTCAGAGAATTCAGTGTGAGGAGGACTTTTAGAAATCAAACTTGAATTTCTAGTTCGAGATGGCATATGAATCCCATGAATGAATTCTCCCTGAATTCTGATGACTAATAGCATATAGGAAATCATCAAAAGGTGCTGCCCATTTGCCAGAATGTTGGCGAATTTTTGTATGATAAAGTGTAGCCAAGACCACACTGAGGAGCATCTGAATAACTTGTGAGATGTTGCATCAAAAATAAAGTCAGCCTGAGAATTAATGGATGGGATTTCTGTAGCAGCTTTCTAATGTTGAGAAAGATAAGAACAGAGGGGCTAGAGGTACATGCAGTGTGGGGGCACTTGGAGGTGATTTTCAACTCCACTTGAAAACCCTAAGGCAAACTTGTACTAGCAAAGAAACCTGAGAGGGCTGGGCTTGGCGCTTACTCTCAGTGAACTCAGTGAGTTCTCTCGAACACTCAGCTCAGCTGGGATTCTCTGGGAACTGGAAACCACAAGAATGGTGAAATTTCCCACAACTAGATAGTCCACTAATTTTTGACAAGGCAGGAAAGAATAGCCAATGGAAAAAAGACAGTGTCTTCAACAAATGGTGTTGGGAAAACTGGATGGTGACATGCCAGAAGAATGAAACTAGACCACGTCTGACACCGTACACAGACATGAATTCAAAATGGATGAGAGACCTAAATGGAAGATAGGAAACCGTCAAAATCCTAGAGGAGAACAGAGGCAGTAACCTCTGACCTCGGCTGCAGCAGTATCTTACTAGATATACTGTCGGAGCCCAGGGAAATGAAAGCAAACATGAACTATTGGGACTTCATCAAGATAAAAGGCTTCTGCACAACAAAGGAAACAACAAAACTAAAAGGCAGCCTATGGAGTGAGAGAAGATATTTGCAAATGACATATTTGATAAAGGGCTAGAATCTGTAAAGAACATACCAAACTTAACACCTCAAAAACAAATAACTCAGTTAAGAAATGGGACATGAATAGACACTTTTTCAAAGAAGACATCCAGATGCCTTACAGACACATGAAAAAAATGCTTAACATCGCTCATCATCAGGGAAATACAAATGAAAACCACGATGATACTACCCCACACCTGTCAGAATGGCTAAAATTTAACCATACAAGAAACAACAAGCAATAAGGATGCAGAGAAAAGGGGAAGGAACCCTTTTGTGCTGTTGGTGGGGATGCAAACTGGTGCAGCCACTCTGGAGAACAGTATGCAGGTTCCTCAAGAAACTAAAAATAGAACTACCCTACAATCCAGCAATTGCACTATTATGTGTTTACCCAAAGGATACCAAAATACAGATTCAAAGGGGTACATGCACCCCAATGTTTATAGCAGCATTATCAACAATAGCCAAACTATGGATAGAACCCAAATGTCCATTAATAGTTGAATGGATAACGAAGATGTGATCTGTGTGTGTGTGTGTGTGTGCGTGCGGGCGTGCGTGCGTGTGTGTATGTAATAGAATATTACTCAGCCACCAAAAGGAATGAAGTCTTGCCATTTGCAATGACATGGATGGAGCTAGAATATGGTAAGTGAAATATATCAGTCAGAGAAAGGCAAATGCCATCTGATTTCACTCATATGTGGCATTTAAGAAACAAAACAGATGAACATACAGGAAGGGGCAGGAGGAAAAGAGAAGAGAGGGAAAAAAACCACAAGAAGAGTTTTAATAAGAGAAAACAAACTATGGGTCAACAGAAGGAAGTGGGTGGGAGATGGACTAGATGAGTGATGGGCATTAAGGAGGGCACTTGATGGATGAGCATTGGGTATTGTATGTAAATGCCAAATCACTAAATTCTACTTCTGAAACCAATATTGCACTGCATGTCAACTAACTAAAATTTAAATTAAGAAATGGCTAAATTGTCAAGGGGGGCATTGTCCAAATTACAGAAGGACCACACTGACCTTTGGCTTGAAGTGATAAACAAGAAGTAACCCCTCTGCTCAAAGGCGAAGCAAAATGTCCCCCATCCAATGTTGCCTCTATTGGATGCTAGTTCCCTTCTTCCCAAAGAAAACCAGACTCACCATCTGCCAAAGCAAAATGACATTTGAGTATCCAGGAGGAGATGCCAGAGGGGCAGTTGACTTCGTGAATCCAGACCTTAGAGAATCAGGGCTGGAGTCAGCAGTACCTGGGTAGTAACTGAGACCATGCTGTGGATGAAGTCACTTGGAGAGAGATTAGACTCTACCAAGGGGGGTGGGGGGCTCATAACTGACCCCAGAGGAATTCCAATATCGAGAAGTGTCACTCTGAGTCTGGAATAAGGAGAGAGCTACAAAGCCCCATGAGGACAGGCTCCAGGGAAGGAGGAGGAGAATCAGGCTTATGGAGTGTTTTGGATGCCCAGACATGAGTGTTTTAAGAAAAGAGTGGCTCCTTTGAGATAAATGCCCCTGGAAAGTCACATAAGAAGAAACTGAAAGATATTCTTTGTATTTCATAACATATACAGATATGTGATATAAAGAACTGGGTCATCTGAAGAGGCAGTGTGTGTGTGAAAGATGGCAGCAAGGAGTTCAAAGGATGGTTGGAGTAGTTAAAAAGTCTCCAGACAAAGGGGCCAGTAGTGTGTGTGTGTGTGTGTGTGTGTGTGTGTGTGTGTGTATGGAAAGAGACAAAGAGAGACAAAAATAGAAAGACAGAGAGAAGTCCAAAATCTGTAGGGTGTACTGGCAGATTAGAGACCTAGGGAAGAGTTGATGTTGCATCTTGAGTCTGAAGGCAATTAGCTGGTAGAAGTCCCTTTTCCTCTGGGGACTGCCGTCTCTTCCTTTAAGACCTTCAGCTGCCCACCCACATTATGAAGGGTAATCTGTTGTTACTCAAAGTCTATTGATTTAAATGTTACTCTCACCTAAAGATACCTTCACAGTAGCATCCAAATGTGTTTGACCAAATATCGGTACCGTGGCCTAGCCAAGGTGACACTTAAAATTAGCCATACCAGTAGTGTGGTTTGGGTGAGGGTGGAGATGTTCTGAGGTGTTCACAGAAGAGACACTGGACCAGAGCAGTGCGGCAAAAGAGCTTGGAGTGTCAGAGCCCACCCGAGGGAAGCAATTGCGAATTTATGGCGATTCCTATTTGTCCACTTGTCTGAGTTCTCTGGCAGCAATCATCTGCCTGAGTGTAGGGTCAGAGAAAAAGGGCTGGCACCAAAATAAAAATCAAAGTTTATGCTTCGTGGGTGGGGAGGAACGTATCTTTCAACAAGTACATCACTGTGTGTGTCTGTATGTGTATGTTTACGCATCCGAAAGTCCTTCCCCACTGATGCCATTAGCCCTGTGTCTTGTTTCCTCCCCGTTGTTAGATTCGTTATGTTTCCCTTCTCTTAACTTTTTCTTCATTGACTTATCTAACTAATCCTTGCATGTCTTAAAGCCCATCAAACAGGTAGTGCTAATAAAGTCATAAATGTGTAACATAAAACCCGTATTTACACAGCCCTCACTGTCCTCCACCCCCCAGAATCCCTGCTCCTTTTTCCATGTTTTCTTGTCATACTTTGGGGAGGCAGAAAGGGTTTTAAGGGTTACAGTAGTTCCCAAGGTTAGCTTGTCAATAGCTCACCTACAGTTCAAATCTAGGGACACTGTACCAGCCTGATACCTTACAGATTCTATTTGCAAAATTAAGCACTGCAGATTCGTTGATCTTGGGATTGAAAGGTACAGGAGGAAAGGAGAAGGAAAGTGGATGGATTTTCCATTCTCTGATGAGATATGTCCTCCTAACTCCTGCGGGGGCGCCAGCATGTAGGGATTGCAGAGGGTTCTCTTGGCTGTGGGGTTTGGGCAAAGTTGTAACGCTCGGTTCTACAACCACCAAGTTACAAATTCAACCTACGGAGGAAAGTTTTACAACTGTCTTTTTTTTCAGATAGTAGAAAACAACAAAGGTTTTTTAAAGGACAGAGAAAGGTTGATGTGGGCCAATTTTCTTTCTTTTCCTATTGAGTCTTGTGATATTTTGACAGAAGTAGGAAGGAAAAAAAAAAAGATTGAAGGAAGGCTGTTGACATTCCCTTCTGTTTCTGTAAAATTCACTGATCTGAATGCTACAGTGTCATGGTGACCGGTCATGCCTTGCTGGAGTGTTCCATGCAGGAATCACCATCCAATATGCCCACTTCTTGAAACAGAGCTTCCTACTCAAAGGAGAGACTACATCATGATTGGCATAGAAACATCCTATTAAAGTAGCATATTTTTTCACCTTGCAAATATCGTAAGCCTCAGAAGAAATATAAATGATACACATACCCATGTTCAGTTTTCTTTGTTATTTCTAAGTAAACATCACTGCATTAGCGCCAAAATTGTTTTAGAATTGACAAATTTGTTATGCTGTTGGTGGTGAAAATCTTAGTTGTGGCCTAGTAGATACAGACCAAAATGTGAAAACCACTGTTTTTCTGTCCGAGTCTCAGTTTGTCCATTTGTAAAATGAGGAAGGAAGGCACTATGTTAACTTCTTTAAGGGCCAGACCACACAGAAAAGTGATAAAGCATCGGAATTGTTTCCAGGGAGGACACCGGGCTCTTATACTCTTGCTACAGTCCGAATGTTTGTCTCCCTCTGAGATTCAGATGTTGAAACCTAACCCCTAGGTGATGGTTAATATCGAAGGTGAGGCCACTGGAGCCCTTCCAAATGGCATTAGTGACCTTAAACCCCCCCTTGCTCCTTCCACCAGGTGAGGCACAGTGAGAAGATGGCTGTCTACTGGGTAGGTATTTGCCAGACATCAAATGAGTTGGTGCCTGTTCTTAGACTTTCCAGCCTCCAGGACTGTAAGGAACAGATTCCTATTGTTTAGAAGCCACCAGTCCATGCTATTTCATTACAGCAGCCTCAATGGTCGAAGCCACCTTGTGACTGACAGCAGTCAGCAGAGAGAGCTTTCAAGTGTTTGGCAAATCTGGAAGCCATAGTTGTGCCCGGGGCAGAATGGTGGCTCCGTGTGCTGTGACAAGGGACCCTGGGTCCAGATTTGCTGCAGCAAGGGTGTCTGGAGTGAGCGAGGGTGACACTGCCCGTTGGTCGTGGAGCCTACCTTCTGTCCTGGGCAGCCATCTTGCTTACTCCCAGTAAGGAGTATAAGGAGGAGGCTGGGCCTGCCCTCCTGACTCTGTTCTCCCCTTTGCACTTCGAAAATAGAAAGCTTATTTTCAGAATTTCTCAACATCTTTTCTTAAACCTTTGGCTGCAGTACGTTTTGGTTTGCATTTGAGTGCTGTGCACTGCTGTTTTGTTGTATTCATTACTAAGATAAATTATGTCTTTCACAATATTTACTTAAGTAAACATTCATGAGATTTAGCATTAAATTGTGGATAGAACAAACAAAGGGAACAAGAAACCCTTGGGATAATTTCGAGGCTGGCTGCTGAGCTCCTGTCAATGGAAAGTCGATGGGTGTGCCTGACATTGCCCGTGGTCTTCTTAGATTGAGGCCCCATCCTGAGAGACACACATGCGCGCAGTCCCCTCTCCTTTCTCTGGTTTCCCCCGTGCACCCTGGCCCACTGCACCGGAAGAGGTGATTTCTCGGCCCATGGTGTGCCCAAGTCGCTGCACTGTCACCCCCACAAACGTGCCTTCTCCTGTGCTTTTACTAAACCGCTCCAATCCTTAACATAGCTGGCAAAAATGCTTCAAAGTGTGTGACACGGAGGCAGAACTGTCCCCCTAATTTTGAATTCTGGAGCAGGTGCTCTGGTTTTTCATTGCTCGTGATCCTAGCACTCACCTTGAGGTGCAGAGGGAGTTGGAACCTCACTATACCTTTTTAGGTCTCATGGCCTACAATTTTGTGGTTATTTTGTTGCTTGTGTGTCTCCCCCAATGCACCCTGAGGTCTTCATGCAGAGGCTCAGGCCCATGCATATCTGACACTTTCATATCAATTTGTCAAAACACATATGGCCCTTGTAGGCTGACCACTACAAATCCTACTTTTTATTTCATTCATTTCCTTTTTCTCTCTCTTTTTTTCAGTTCCATTGATTTCTCCTGCTTATTATTTTCTTCCTTCTGCTTGCTTTGGGTTTATTTTTTCTACCTTTTTTTTCCTCTAGGTTTTTAAGGTAGGACTTTAGATTACTGATTTGAAACTTTCCTCTTTTTTTTTTTAAACATGCATTTAGAACTATGATTTTCCTTCTTAGCACTGCTATGGCTATGTCACATGGATTTTCACATGTTGTTCAGTTCAATGTATTTTTTAAAAATTTCCCTTTGACCCATGGATTCTTAAGATGTATGTTGTTTAATTTCCAAAGTATCTAGCAATTTTCCTGTTTTCATTCAAATACTGACTTCTGATTTTTTAAAAATTTTAAATGATTGTTTATTTTTGAGAGTGAGAGAGAGAGACAGAGTGGGATCGAGAGAGGGGCAGAGAGAGAGGGAGACACAGAATCCAAAGCAGGCTCCAGGCTCTGAGCTGTCAGCACAGAGTCTGATGTGGGGCTGAAATTCACAAGAACCGTGAGATCATGACCTGAGCTGAAGTCCAATGTTTAACTGACTGAGCCACTGAGGCTCCATGTGACTTCTGATTTAATTCCACTGTAGTTAGAGAACACCCTCTGTATGATTTCCATTCTTTTACACTTGCTTTTGGTTTGTTTTGTGGCCCAGGATGTGGTCTGTCTTGCTATATTTTGTGAGCACTTGAAAATGATGTATACTCTGTGGTTGTGTGGTAGTGTGTTGTCTAAATGTTAACTAGATCTGTTGGTTGATAGTGTTGTTGACTTCTGTGTCCTTGTGATTTTTTGGTCCAGTTGTTCTACCAGCTGATGCAAAAGGAGTGTTGATGTCTCCAACCATAATTCTGGATTTGTCTTTTCTCCTTTTGTTCTATCGGCTTTTACTTCACATACTGTGCTGATGTTTGGTGAATACACATTAAAGATTCCTCCATCTTCTTGATGGATTGATCCTGTCATCGTTGTATAATGTTCCTCTTTTTCTCTGTTAATTTTCTTTGTTGTGAAATTTATCTTATCTGATATTAATATAGCTATACCTGCTTGCCTTTAATTAATGCTTACGTAATATTCTTTTCCCATGCTTTTACTTTCAACATGCCTGCATCTTTACATCTGAAGTGAATTTTTTGCAGACAGCACAGAGCAGGTCATACTTTTTTAAAGTTTATTTATTTATTTTGCGTGCACATGAGTGGGGGAGGGTCAGAGAGAGGAAGAGAGAGAATCCCAAGCAGGTTCCATGCTGTCCGCACAGAGCCTGATATGGGGCTCAACCTCACAAACCATGAGGTCATGACCCGAGTTGAAATCAAGAGTTGACACTTAACCTACTGAGCCACCCATGTGCCCCCATAGTTGGTCATACTTTTTAATCTACTCTCCCAATTATTAAACATGATATAGATAAGTAATGACATGAAAATGCTCAAAATACACTGTTATGTTAAAACAGCAAATTTTGAAAAACTATGTTTAGAATGATTCCATTCAAAAGATTTGAAATGGTACATACAGGTCTTACTTGACCTACAATGGGGTTAAGTCCTGATAAACCCAGTGTAAGTTGGAAATAGTGTAAGTCAAATGCTTTTAATACACTTAACCTACCAAACAGCACAGCTCTCAGCTCAGCCTACCTGAAATGTGCTCAGAACACAATATATTAGTCTACAGCTGGACAGAATCATCTAAGAAAAGGCTATTTTATAATAAAGTGTTGAATTTCTTATTTTTTTTAAATATTTTTTATTTATTTCTAGGAGAGAGAGAGAGACAGCGTGAGCAGGGGAGGGTCAGAGAGAGAGGGAGACACAGACTCTGAAATTGGCTCCAGGCTCTGAGCTGGCAGTCAGCACAGAGCCCGACGTGGGGCTCGAACCCACGAACCGCAAGATCATGACCTAAGCGAAAGTCGGACGCTTAACCGACTAAGCCACCCAGGCGCCCCTAAAGTGTTGAATTTCTAATACTTTATTGAATGCTGTATTGAACATGAAAAACAGAATGGTTGTGAGGGAATGGAGTGTTTGTCCCAGTCATCGAGCTGTGGCTCACTGGTCCTGCCCAGCAAACAAGAGAAGTTCATGCCCTGCATTGCTAGTTCAGGAAGAGATAAAAACTGAAGAGTCAAAGTGCAGTTTTTACTGAATGTATATTGCTTTCATACCAATCATACAGTCAAAAATTCTTAATTTGAACCATTGTAAGTCAGAATCTTCACTCCATTTGAATCTAGCTATATAAACTTCAGCCAATTACTTAGTGTATTTATACTTCAGTTGTCTTTTTTAAAATTTTTAATAGTTTATTTATTTTTGAGACAGAGAGAGACAGCATGAGTAGGGGAGGGGCTGCATTTCTAGCTCTTATAGATTTTCAGATGAATGCTTGTGCATAATTATATGAATAAATATACAGCGTATATGCATATTAACCTTGCTTTCCCACAACACATTATACATATATTTTAATGTCATTAGAAAGTATAGGGGTGCCTGGGTGGCTCAGTTGGTTGAGCGTCCGACTTGATTGCAGCTCAGGTCATATCTCCTGGTTCTTGAGGTCAAGCCGCAAGTCAGCACCATCAGCATGGAGCTTGATTGGGATTCTTTCTCTCTCTCTCTCTTTCTTATTCTCTGTCTCCCTCCCTCACTCTCTCCCTCTTCTTTGCCTCTCCCCTGGTCTCTATCTCTCAAAAATAAACATTAAAAAAGTATACACATGATATTTACATAATAAAATAGTAATTTGCAAAGTCAATATAGCATACATTGCACAAATCACACAGACATGCTTCTATTATTATTGTAATCTTTGGGTATTTCTGATTCAAACCACTATAATTATCTTACACCTTTGAGCTCTTTCTGTATTTTGAATACAAAGAAGTCAGATTATTGTCCTCACTATAAGACTTTTTAAAAAGCTGTGGAAAATAAACCCAAATTGGATGAAAAACTTAAATGAAAGACAGGAAATCATCAAAATCCTAGAGGAGAAAACAGGCAGCAACCCCTTTGACCTTGGCCACAGCAGCTTCTTTCTTGACATGTCTCTGGAGGCAAGGGAAATAATAAAAGCAAAAAAGAACTATTGGGACCTCATCAAGATAAAAATCTTCTGCACAGCAAAGGAAACAATCAACAAAACTAAAAGGCAACTGATGGAATGGGAGAAGATATTTATAAATGGCATTTCAGATAAAAGGTTAGTATCAAAAATCTATAAAGAACTTACCAAATCAACACCCAGAAAACAAATAATCCAGTGAAGAAATGGGCGGAAAACATGAATAGACACTTTTCCAAAGCGGACATCCAGATGGCAAGGAGACATATGAAAAGATGCTCAACATCACTCATCACCAGGGAAATATAAATCAAAACCACAATGAGGTACCACCTCACACTGGTCGGAGTGGCTAAAATGAACAACTCCGGCAGCAGTAGATGCTGGCAAGGATGTGGAGAAAGGGGAATCTTCTTGCACTGCTGGTGGGAATGCAAACGGGTGCAGCCACTCTGGAAAACAGTGTGGACGTTTCTCAAAAAATTAAAAATAGAACTACCCTATAACCCAGCAATCACACTACTAGGAATTTATCCAAAGGATAAAGGAGTGCTGATTCGAAGGGGCACATGCATCCCAATGTTTAAAGCAGCACTATAAACAATAGCCAAATTATGGAAAGAGCTCAAATGTCCATCAACCAACAAATGGATTAAGAAGACATAGTGTGTGTATGTGTGTGTGTGTGTATATATATATGTATATATATATATATATACACACACACACATATATACATATACACACTATATATACATATGTATATATACATATATATGTATACATATGTATATATACTATATATGTATATATACCATACACACACACACACACACACACACACACACACACATATACACACAATGGAATACTACTTGGCAATGAAAAAGAATGAAATCTGGCCATTTGCAACAATATGGATGGAACTGGAGGGTATTATGCTAAGTGAAATAAGTCAGTCAGAGAAAGACAGATATTACATGATTTCACTCCTATGTGGAATTTGAGAAACTTCACAGATGACCATAGGAAAGGGAAGGAAAAATAAGATAAAAACTGAGAGGGAGGCAAACCATAAGAGACTCGTAAATACAGAGAACAAATTGAGGGTTGATGGGGGCGGGCAAAATGGGTGCTGGTCATTAAGGACNAGGAAAGGGAAGGAAAAATAAGATAAACACTGAGAGGGAGGCAAACCATAAGAGACTCGTAAATACAGAGAACAAATTGAGGGTTGATGGGGGCGGGCAAAATGGGTGCTGGTCATTAAGGACGACACTCTTTGGGATGAATGCTGAATATTGTATGTAAGTGATGAATCACCAGGTTCTACTTCTGAAGCCAAGACTACGCTCTATTGTATGTTAACTAACTTGAGAACAAAAATGAAAAGAAAAAAAAGCTGTGGACTCTATTGCCAAATTTCTTTCCAGAAGCCTCTATCAATTTATACTGCCTCCAGAAAAAGTATGAGTATCCTGAATTTGCCGCACCCTCTGAGAGCCTTGAATCTCTTTTTACATCCTTTACTAATTAGTAGGTGGAAACTGCTAACTTGTTATTTACATTTCTTTGCTTCTTTTGAGGCCCTAGCTCGTTAGTTCACAGGTTGTATTTTTCTCTTTTGTAAATCTCCTGCTGATGGCCATTTATCTTAATGTTTTTCTTATCGACTGGCATACTCGGCATACTCGATAGAGGCTACTTAATAAGGGCACTTACCCTTGCCACATTTCCTGCAAAAATTATTTTCAGTCTCCTGTTTGTCTTTATATTTTAGTTGCTTTTTATGTGCAGAAGCTAACATTTTTTTGGAGTCAAATCCTTCAATATCTTCCTTTGTTTTTTCTTACGTTACTGCTAGGTTTAGAAAATGATTTTTTTTTAAAAAAAAGCTTTGAAAGATATGTCACTCTTTTCTTCTAGTTTTTTCATTGATTTTTTTCTCAAGGAAAATATTTCACTCTTGAATCTATCTGAAATTTATCTTGATGAATTGAAAAGGGTGGAGAACCTGTCTTTTAAATGAACAATGAAAAATAAGAAACCTAATGAGAGCATGATGTTAAATGAATGAGCAGTGTCTTCCTCGGGCACTGCCTGGATCTTCTTTGGACTGCTATTTTTATATCATTCTAGATTCACTGGTCCAAGTTCAGAGGAAAATGCCTGGGATTACAAAGGAATGCAGTCTGTGTATTATGAGAAATGGTTTGGAGACCCTAACATCGAACAACGAACGACAGTTGTTTAAAAACTTTTGGATGCTTGCTCACCATGTTGTTTAGTCATCAAGAGGTCAAGCCCTGAGGACACAGGGACCTGGATTCATGTCCCAGCTTTCCCACTTATGGAATATATGCTTTAGGGATAGGTGCAGATTCAGGTTCAACCTCAGTCTTTCATCTATTAAATGGGCATGATAATAGATCTTCCTCACGGTCATGAGCATTATGAAAGTTACACGAGAAAAGGCAAGTAGGCATCTTCTAAGATGCTTGACTCAGAGTAGGGGCTCAATAGAACTGGTTGTCAGCATCATTAATTTTGTTTTTTATTCTGTTTCATACAAATCCAAAGAAGAGAATGAGGATGAAGAATGGCCGATTTTGGCCTAAATGAGGCAGGATTTTATGCGATTCTGGGTTGTTTTCGGGGAACAATGGTTCTTTAATCGGGGCACATGTTCAGCCAATGGTTGGGAGAGGGCTGAAAATTTCTGTGAGTGGCTGGACCAGGGTTTTCCCTCAGACTCTACCGTCTGTGCGGCTGTGTTCACCTGGGACCCTGCGGAGCAGAATGTGGAAGACTTGCTTCTTCCTGCCCGGACATCCCCCTAGCACATTAGCTCAGCGATATAAATGAAATTGAGCCTTAGACCAGCCAGTGCAGAGTATTGAGTGCTAATTAGCTTGTCAACACTGCAGGTGCTTTTGAAGAGGGGAAGGGGCTTGATGCAACCTATACTTTGGGAGGAAGATGAGGAGTGGAGTGCTTGGGAGACATGAAGGGGGTTACTGCATCGGTACAGGTGGGAAGCCGTGAAGACCGAAGGGAGGGCACAGAGGTAGGATCTTGGGTCGGGTACAAGATATAATGAAGAGACCTGACAGGCTTTGATCACATTTGCCTCTGTGTGTGTGTATGTGTGTGTGTATGTGTGTGTGTGTGTGTATGTGTGTGTGTGTCTAAGAAAAATAAACAAAACCAGACTATAAAATGGTGTAAATGGATTTTATTCAGGAACTGCAGACAGTAGGGGAAAGAGCTGAGCTCCATTCTGGTTTATACAGAAGTGACAGTGTTTTAAAAGAAAAATTGGGGACCCAGTGACAGGGTCGGGTGAGCAGCGCTCAAGTAGGGCCAGGGAAGTACAAAACAATGACAAAAAGCTGGAGGGAGGGTGGGTCAGTGTAACTGTGATCAGATGGGCAGTGTAGGCTAGCTAACTCACCTGTCTCCCACAGAGACTGGGGACATGGAGGCCTTATCTTTCCTGATGGTTGCATTTCAAAGGAATGACTTTCAAGTCTTTGCGAAAGACAATCTCGGGTTGGAGGAGACACATACATATATATCTGAAAGGGTAGAGGAAGAATTTACAATCTTAAGCTTTATTTTTTAATAAATACTCTAAGGTAGGAGGATGTCAGGGGCCTGTGGTCTGGTGCTGGCTAGAAAGAAATATGAATTTTTCTGATAGCCTTGAGCTGTTTTTAGACAGGAACTCAAAGGGAGTCTCAGCCATCACCACGGCAATGTGGCCCTGGGCTCCAGGAAGCCGCGCTAAGACTGTCAAGCCTCTGGGTGCGGTGGCTTGGAGGGAGCCGCTGTGTGACAGAAGAGTTCTTGTGTGGTTCACTACACAAGGGTGTCGAGGAATCCCCTGCCTCTGCACAGGGCATGGGGCAGCACAGATGGGGCCAGAGCTGGGCACTGTTCCTGGTTCTGTGATTCATGAGTGGGAAACACATCGCTTCCCTCACGTTGTGATGATCAAAAGGGATAATGTATGTGAAGGGACTTGGAAAATTGAAGTCATCGTTTTAATACTGGAATCGTAATTGGAGACTTGGATCCTTCCCTCTCATGTTGTGAATTTATGCAGCAGCAGAAGTGGCCAGGGTCTGCAAGGGCAGGAGTCCAAGGGCGAGACTGCTTGGCCCTCCTTTATAATTCCCTTTGTGAAGTGATTTCCTACTACTACTGCATGACACTTGTTTCTTTAGTTGTTTTTTTCTTTAAGACCTCCTTTCTCTGTTTAAGGCATGGCAGCCTCAAATCTACTACGAGCAGAGAAAATGCTTTGGAAAGAACACTCAGTATGCTCAATGTATGATCAGTATTATTAGGTTTTTTTTTCAGGTTTTTTTTTTCCCAGTAAGAATGTATTAAAAAAGAAAGAGTTTGAAATTTCTCGCTCCTTTTCTGCCTTGTATCCAGGAGATGTGTCACTTGGAAACCATCCGGTCCTCAGGCAAAGGCTGTGACTTGATTTCTTCCTTTACGAGACTGATGGGAACAGCCGAATGATCTACTAGTTCATGAACTTCACAGCTTCATTAATGGTGAAATACCTTTTGAATTTGGACGAAAATCCTAGTTGGAGTTTTGTTTTTGCTTCGTACCTAACCTGCTTTCCCCAGAGGGCCAGTGGCTGAAAGCTTTGTTTGAAAGGAATGCTAAGAAATAACGTCCTGGGTCTTGATAATACCTTCATCTTTTTAAGGTGCTTTCCATGATCTCATTTGATGTCCACAGCGAACCGCAGAGCGGGAACAAGGGAGAAGGGCCAAGTGTACAGATCAGGATGCAGAGGCCCCAGAATGCACGTGCCTGTGAACTGGAGCGCCACAATGTACCGCAGCTCTAATTACAGGTAGCAATACCTATACAGCCCATACTACGGATGGGGCCTTGTAAATCTAGCACACTTTCGTAGTTAGGCTGTACGTGACCAGTCGAAGGCTCAGAGAATCCTTGTTTGGGATTAAAGCAAGATTACCCTTCAACATGTTGTCTAATATCCCATATGGGGAAAACATCCCTACGTTTCTTCGAAGAGTTTAGACTAGGAATGAATGGTCTTTTCTGATGTTGGGATTTGTGTCCTTTTTTCTTTGGAATGGCTTTATTTGGATATACGCACCATATAATTAGCACATCCAAGGCGTATAATTCAATGGTTTTTCCTATATCCACAGATGTGTGAAGCTATCGCCACGATTCACTTTAGAATATTTTTGTCACCTCACAAAGAAACTCCATATTCTTGCTATTACTCTCTCATTACCCTATTCGCCCCCAACCCAATCTTCTTTCTTTCTCTGTAGATTTCCCGGTAGTGGATTTTCACATGGATGGGATCATATGAAATGTGGACTTTCATGACTGGCTGATTTCATTTGGCATCAAGGTTTATCTGAGTTGTTGCCTGCATCAGTACGTCCTTCCTACTTATGGCTGAATAGTAGTTCATTGCATGGGAACATCACACTTAGTTTCTCCATTCATCAGTTGGTAAATATTCTGTTGTTTCTACCATTTGGCTATTATGAATAATGCTGCTATAAATTTTGAGGTACATTTTTCTGTGAGTACAGTTGTCCCCCCTTATCCATGGTTTTGGTTTCTGTCATTTTAGTTACCTGCGGTGAACCATGGTCTGGAAGCAGATAATCCTCTTCCTGGTGTATCATCAGTAGGTCAATAATAGCCTAATGCTACATCAGAATACTTATGACATTCACCTCACTTCATCTTATCACATGGGCATTTATCATCTCACGTCACAAGAAGAGTGAATCTAGTACAAGAAGGTATTTTGAGAAAGCACATTCACATAACTGTTATTGCAGTACATTGTTTTAATGGTTCTATTTCATCATTAGTCACTGTTAATTTTCTACAGTGCCTAATTTATACACTAAACGTTATCATAGGTATGTATGTAAAGGAAAATGTAGATATATGTATTGTCTTCTGTACTATCCACAGTTTCAGGTGTCCGCTGGGGGCCCTGAAATGTATCTTGGTTGGGTGAGGGGGGGGACTGCTGTACATTCATTCTCATTTCTATTAGCTAACTACCTGCAGACAGAATTTCTGGGTCATATGACAATTCTATATCTGAGGAACTGCTAGGCTGTTTTCCGAAGTGGTTTCATTATTTTCCATTCTCGCTAGCAGTGTATGAGGGTTACTATTTCTCTATATAGTTACAAATGCTCATTATAAGACATTTTGATTTTAGACATCCCAGTGGATGTAAAGTGGTATTTTATTGTGATTTTGATTAATATTTTCTTGATGATTGAGGAGATGATGATGTGAGCATCTTTTCATGTGCCTGTTGGCCATTTGTAGATCTTCCTTGGAAAAATGGCTATTCCCATCCTTTACTCATTCTTTAATTAGGTTATTTGTCTTTGTTATTGAATTGTAAGAGTTCTCTATTCTAGACAGTGCCTTATCAGATGTGTGATTTATAAACACTTTCTCTCTCTCAGGGGTTAAATTTTCACTTTCTTGATAGTGTCTTTTTTTTTTTTTAATGTTTTATTTATTTCTAGGAGAGAGAGAGACAGCGTGAGCAGGGGAGGGTCAGAGAGAGAGGGAGACGCAGAATCTGAAACAGGCTCCAGGCTCTGAGCTGGCAGTCAGCACAGAGCCCGACACGGGGCTCAAACCCACGAACCGCAAGATCATGACCTAAGCGAAAGTTGGACGCTTAACCGACTAAGCCACCCAGGCGCCCCTTGATAGTGTCTTTAAAAATTGTACTTTTTAATTTTGATGAAGTATAGTTTTTCTATTTTCTCTTGTTATTCGTGTTTTGGATGTTATTATCGAAGAACCTGATACCAAATCCAAGGTCATGAAAATTTGCCCTTGTGTTCTCTTCTATGAGTTTTAATAGTTTTAGCTCATTTTTTAAAAAATCTTTTTAATGTTTTATTTATTTCTGAGAGAGAGAGAGAGAGAGAGAGAGAGAGAGCATGAATAGGGGAGGGTCAGAGAGAGGGGGAGAAACAGAATCTGAACAGGATCCAGGGTCTGAGCTAGCTGTCAGCACAAAGCCCGATGCGGGGCTCGAACCCACAAACCGTGAGATCATGACCTGAGCCAAAGTTGGACGCTTAAATGACAGAGCCACCCAGGCGTCCCTAGTTTTAGCTCTTAAATACAGGTCTTTGATTCATTTTGAAATTTTGAAAAATTTGAGTTAATTTTTGCATGTGGTGTTAACTAATAGCTCAATCTCATATTTTTGTATATGCATACCCATTTTCTTAGTATTATTTGTTGAAAAGACTATTCTTTCCCCATGCTCTTGACATTCTCATTGAAAACCAGTTGATTATAGATGTATGGATTAATTTCTTTCTATTCGTTTCACTTATATGTCTATACACCAATACCACAATGTCTTTTATTTTATTCTTTTTGATGCTACTGTGAATAGAATTGTTTTCTTATTAATTTGCAATATTTCAGATTAAGTTTCAAATATACAAAACACAATTGCTATTTATATATTGATCTTGTATCCTGCAACCTTGCTAAATTTATTAGTTCTAATAGTTTTTTTAGTGGGTTCCTTGGGACTTTCTATTTATGCCATCTGATTATATCACCTGGGAATAGAGAGTTCTACTTCTTCCTTTTCCTTTTTGTCTCTTGCTTACTCCACCTGGCTGGAACCTCCAGCACAATGTCAAATGGAAGTGATGAAAGCAGACATTGCTTTATTTTCATTGCATATGTGTTCCTCTTACATTTGAAATTGTTCATCCCATTTTAATCAGTTCTGAGGGGGTGGAATTTGAAGACTTTCAATGAAATGGTCGTCTTTATCACTCCTAAGTTTCTGTTCCATAATTACTCTGTGTGTGTGTGTGTGTGTGTGTGTGTGTGTATGTGAAAGAGAGAGAGAGGGAGAGAGGTAGGTTGGGGGAGAGAGGGAACCTGGCTTTGATGTGTCCTTTGTGTCTTTGTTTCCCTGCATCGTCATCTTATCTGGTCTGGCTTGTGTTTTGTTCTCTCTCCATCTTTTATCACTTTATTTATAGCACTCTTTTAAAGAGATAATCTGATAAAGGGGACAGTGTTTCATCCTAGTTTCTCAGCAAGCCTGGGACCTAGTTATTATATACTTAGGCTTGATACTTAACGCATATTGAGTCTTTAGAGGGGCCATATGTTTCAGATTATTAAACAGAACAATCACATCATAATGACTTCTAATTGGTTCTAATCTACACATTTAACTTATAGTTGAGTGTACTCAAAGGTGGTATTTACCTTCTCAAACTTTTAAATACATAAGGAAAGCAAATATATAATTTCCATGTGGCTTCTGAACCTTGCCTCAAGATCCTGTGTGTGATTTTGAGGCTGTCATTCGGACTTGGCATCTGTATGTGATCCCACCAGATTTTGATTCTGGGCTTCTTTTCATGGTCTTTAGCTTAGACGTATTTTTTTCTGCTCTGGATCATGATAAACGTTCATTCCTCCAATAAATGCCTCAGCGGGTCTACCTCTTTTTTATTAGTTGGAAAGAGAGAACTGAATTCTGAGCCTGTCTCCATCTTCAA